>NC_132812.1:19087586-19387586 GCF_048594095.1 Paramormyrops kingsleyae
GTGATGATGCCTTCCACACCATTCTGAAGCAGCTACCTTAGGCACTATAGATAGAAGCAAAAACGCCGCAAACCCCAGGCTACATCCCAGAAATAGATTCCCAGTGATCACATTTAGTCACATTTATATCTTAATTATTCTCTTCGACAGCTATTAAGTTTGAACAGTAAACAAATAAACCCTATATCAGCAATATTCATCTCCTCTGTTTGCTGACTGTAGTATAATGAAATGAAATAAATATATTAAATTAATGTTGGCCCATTTTGGTGGTGCAATTTGGAAACTGTCAGGGTAATAATTGCATTTGCACGAAAAGCGTTAATGTGGGCCGTTATGGTTGATGCACTTGGCCAGATCGAAAAACATTACTATTGAGCTTGCCTCCATCATAAATACTCTCTCTCTCCAATGCCCTTTCTGTCAGAGACAAAGATTTTAAGACTTATGTATTTGGCAGGCAGTGCCACTTGCAGGCAATAGCCTAGCCCATCCATCAAAGTGAGATAAAAAAAGGCACATCCCCTTGCGAGGCCTTGAGGAGTGGCCACCAATAGCACTGCTAACAGAACAAGGAAATCAAATCCAGGTAGATGACAATGCAGGCTTGGTCACACTGCATCTCTCATAGATGTCTTCACACAATGATATGCATCCTATAGCCTTATAATTCTTTGAACTTTGCATTTAACCAGATAGTGCCAAATATAATGAGGCAAAAAAGCAAGATTATATTTGTTGTCTATTTATTGTCTTTTTGCATACTTGTGTACATTACCCACGTGCAAATGGTTAGACAGCAAAGGTCATAGCCAATGTCACACCCTGGAGGGGGGGGGGGGGAGCACTCAGAAGATATTTCCAGTGCAGTTGCCTACCTTGTCCTTGCCAGAAACTGGCACTGCTGATAGGTACTGTATACCGTACAATGGCACCTTTAATGCCAGTCTACCAGACCAGCTCTGGTCAATAGCAAGATCTTCTGCACCAGGTTATTTATACCTTTATAAAGGTACAGATAAGCCTAGTGTAAGTACGACCTAGATAATACTTAACAAAAGAACATAATTGTAAAAATTCAACACTGTATACGGTAATTTTTCTATAGCAATATATAAACTGAAATCGCAAACTGAACGTGTTGTGATATTACTAAATTAAGTATATAACAACCCTTTTATGCATATAATATTTCACATGCAACATAAAAACTTTTGCGAAAAAAAATTCCTGGCTATATGACCCTGTGTCCTACCGACATGCCGAATCTGGAGCGCACTGACATGAAAAAATATTGCAGCACAATCACTACTGTCCACTTCCACTTTAAATCCAATTTAACAAGCAGGAAGAACTCCAGAGGATGGCCTGAGGGACAGACCAGAGAGACAAAAATAGAGTGGACATGGCAGGTATCTTATGGCCCAATGACCAAGTGACAAGAGTCTGAACTGCATTTGCAGCTAGAAATGGAAACTACTTACTAGCCTATCAGAAGCTGGATATGGCCTCTGCAGAGCACGCCTCCCTGGGTAGAGACGAGATCACTCTCTGAGCTGCCGGTGATCATTGAAAGGGGAGTTAGCGGATGTAGCACGCCTCTCTCATTCACTGCCCTGACAGAAAAGCAGCAAGCCTCTGAGGCTGGTTCTCAAAGGCAATTCTCTAGGAGAGGATAGCTATCAAATGTAGGGGGAAGAAAGCTTAACATGCATGTATGTGCGTGCATACAAACAAACACAAGCACATAAACTAAAGAAATGCAAAGATAAGATAAGTGGGATCTCCGATTGCACAGTTACCTAGCTATTCTTTAGGTTTCAAGTATCCCACCCTTCTCTTCTATAAGACACAAAGTTTTACAAAACTGAGCATAAAGCCTGGGATCATTTTCTAACTCCTCTGGAGCAGTTTTCAGAGTTATGGGCCATTCTCAGGGACCCAACCATGACATGATTTCATGAACAAAAGCACAGACTCCTGACCCAAAGAGTCAAATACTACTGGAAAAAAGCACAATATGATTCACTGTAAAAATATGCTACTGCTGCAAAATCAAACAGCCCACTCCTTTGGGTGGTAGACAGCATCCCTTTGAGAAGCCAGACTGAAAGCGTAACTCATATCTAAGGACTGACCCTAAAATCCCCGGAAATTCCATATCTCAGTCATCTCCAATGAGTTTGTCATCAGCTACAACTGGCATTATATGTTAATACAAATGTACTTCATAATCCAATAAACATTTTCAGCAGTTATTTTTAAAAATATGTATATTTCTTCCAAGTACAAATACATGAATCCATAATCGTAATGGAACTCTTAAGACTAATGTGCCTATGGTAAATCACCTGAAAGAATAACACAATGAATTACCACTATACAGTACCAACTATAACTTGTCAAATGGAGGAGAGTGTCAAGAATAGACTTTGTATAGAAGTTGGCCCAGCCATACTCACTAAAGGGGTGCAGGGGGTCCAGTATTCGGGATTCAGTTCGGTCCTGGATCTGAGGTCCAGATATTCAGGGTTCAGTTCAGTGCGGGCTCTTGGTAAAGTTCCCTTCATGGAAAACAAAATGAAAACATGAAATGTAGAAATATACTACATATCCTGTACTTTGAACTGCATTACTCACCTATTCAAATTATTGGTAGCGGTATAAGGTTTAGTCCCCTTTGAAAAGTTAACTTTCCTAGTGATTCAGACTTATAAGTGTTAATAGATGCCACTGTTATTCTTTTATGTTACGCGGAGGCAATAGTACTAAGGTTCCATTCTCAGGGTCGCTCAGTCATATAGGCGATATAGACGGCTGTCTAGGCCACCAGATTCTGAAGGGACATTGACTGTATGCTGTGAATTGTCCCATGCAAAGTGAAATTGACTTGCTTGCGCCCCTAGAAGTGCTTGCGCCCTCTGCAGTGTGGGCAAGAACAGCTACGTGATATGGGAGGCGAACAGTGTCTAACCAGCTGTTAGGTCAGTGATTCCCAATCCGGTCCAAAGGGACCCGCAGACAGTCCATGTTTTTGCTCTCTCCCAACCAGGGCTGGTCAGTCTGATAGGCAACATAGACACCAGCCTGGGGTGCCAAGTTCAGGGGACACATCCATGCCAGTCAGTTTCACTGTGCCTGGGACAGGGGGGGTGCCGGTGGTGATACTGGCCTAGCGTGGGGTCAGAGGGGACCAGGTTGGGAGACACTGTGCTACGTTAAAAAGCTGTGACCAAAAACAAAAGCATTGTAAGCGCAACAGAAAAATAGGACCCACATTATGAAGTAGCAAAAGATACCTGGGTAAAAGGGAAAAGAAATAACATACTAAAGTAAATTCTTTATAATCTGGATCATTTCTTAAGTGAAATTTGTTTTATCACCACTAGATAATGGGTGTGCAAAGTGAGTCTGCAGGCTGTCTGCTTGTACACCTGTGGCTCCGTTTCATCAGAAGAGTTGCATACTAGCGCTATCTAGTCATCATACACAACACCAAGGCCTGAAGTGGTCAGAAATGCTTTGAGGAAACACACACACTGAGTTAGCCTGGAGTTACTGCAATGTCATAATAACTATCTAATGAAGCCAAATACCTCAGCATGCCTCAGTGGCCATATTAAGTCCACGGGGAATATGCCTCAGATTTTTAATAGGGCCGTCAAATGATGATTATTATTTTTTTTTTTAATTGCATTTAATTGCGTGAAAAGGCTGGTTGCAATACCATTGAAAATAGTATCTCTGTTTGTGTCTAATTGTTAAAAATGGCAGTAGATTTCTAAATGTCAAACGCCTCGACAATGTATTCTACTGAACCATAAAATCAATTGAACTGGAATCAAAGTCTGGAAAAAGAATAAAATGGTTATCGCCATTTACAGACCATAATATTGCCTATGGTAAGTTCCTCTGCGATAAATGTGATGCACGATGTCCATATTTCATTTTACTTCCTAATTTCACTTCCTGGTGCCTTACATTTCAGTATAATCGAAAGGGATATATATTTGCTTGTAGAAATGGAGAAAAATACTATATGTAATCCTGGTCATGATGACGGTCCTAAAAAATCAAGTAAATCACAGTGCTTAGAGGTGTAAGATGTATGCTGTAATTATCTGCTGATTTACAATATCACAGTGTGTAATGAGGCTGTGGCACATGGAGCCCAGGGCATAAATCACTGTCTTCTTGTGAAAATGACCAGAACTGTAATGAACCTAGATAGCAGTAGTGCTTGAAATATGTGCATTTCCCTGTGTCCACTGCATTCCAGCCCAGCGGCACTCGTGTATATGCAAAGCGAGTACGTTCCTTAACAGAGATGCCACTTAGTAGCGATTGTGAGCTCACTTCATGTGTATGTGGAGAGCTAATTAATGTGACGTAGACCTGCACACTGCGCTCATTTTTATATATAAAATGTCATCATGTGACATTAGAATTTGGCAAACACAGACAAACAAGACTGTAAAGAAATGAAAATATAAGCAAGTATAATTTTCTTATATTTAGACAAAATTCTGATTTCATTAATAAACTGACTAAACACATTTTATGAATAAGATCAATTTGTCTTATTTTAGGAAATCAATAACAATAGTCTTACTGCACTGGCAGATAATTTTGCTAGCTATAGTCCATCTTGTCTCAAAACAGAAACAGTTTATCTTAAATTTGAAAAGCGATTTTTTTTTTTGCAGTGTACTATGTTAAGCGAAATAATTATGTAAAAAATGTATTATCCATCCTTTCTTATGTTATATCTTTTTATTTTTATTTTTTCTCCATCCATCCATCCATCCATCCATACTGCTTATCCAGTAGAGGGTCACAGGCTGTAATTTTTATGCTTCAAATAAAATTCGGCACATGTGGGTTTCACTGATAAAATGAAATTATCAAAACAAAAGCACGGATGCAAATGGCTATGAAGTGAAAGAGTAATTTCAAAGAACAGGGAAGACATGGTGGCTGTTACTGGATGAGCTGGTGGGATAATAAACCAGTGACGCTTTGTTAGGCCACAGACGGATGTTCTGGGGTGATTCCAGAGGATGGACAACCATGAGGTGTCAATTATAAGGTATCACCGAATGAAAAACAGGAAGCAAAACACCAGCAATGGAAGCAGCTAAAAGATGTAATGATTATGTGTACAGTGTGACATTATTTTATTATTCACTTGCTTATCAGAACATTTTAGATAAAGAAAAATGCAAATGGTAGCTGGGTCATTATAGGAGCAATCCATGATAAATTTGGTGCATGGTGACAACATGGTACCTACACACACCTAAGTGTTTTATGAGGAACAACACTCTTCTAATATCACATATAATGCTGTATTGAATGGAGCCCCTACAGAGATTAATTAAAGGAACATATTTTAGTATGAAGAAAACTGTACAAAGAAAATATGGGGACATAAGTTATAATCAATCACTCTGTCACTGACATATTTGAGCTTATACTGGATATTGTCAATGTCAACCAGAAAATTGTTATTGACAAAGAAATTTATTCTGAGCTAACAGAAGGAACTTATTTATTTTAATATTGGTTAGAAGCCATCCGTCATAATTAATCTTAGAGTTATTAAATTTGCTGGTATAAGTGAATTCATGGGGCGGCCCCGTGGGGCAGTGCTTTGCATGTTCTCCCCATCCCGCCCTGGGGGTCCCTCTGGGTTCTCCGGTTTCTTCACAGCTCAAGGACAAGCTGAGGATAATTGGCGTCACAAAATATTCCGTAGGTGTGATTGGTGTGTGTGCCCTGTGATGGGTTGGCACCCCATCCTGGGTCGTTCCCTGCCATGCGTCCATAGGCTCCAAATCCCCAGTGACACTGTATAGGACCAGTGGTTACTGAAAATGGATGGATGGATGGATGGATGGATTGAATTGAATTCAATGTGCATGACTATAGTGTTTTACATAATTATTCTTAGGTGAAGTGCCTTTCTCTTATGTCAAGTAACCACATTAAAAAAAAAAAAACATGAAAATGCATAGTAATTAGGAAATGCAAGAGTGAAACAATGTTGCATCTGATGAAGATGAAGAACATTATGATTTATTATAACAAATTAAAATTTAAATGCTGAATCATTGTAGTGTCTTTTTAAATATTGTTTAATATGTGGCTTTCAATGATACGTCATTACCTTTGCTGCTGACTCAAAGGGTGCGTCTTGAAGGTGGAACCCATGGTGAGCAAAGCCGTGTCCTGGTATTACAGGAACGCACATACTTCCCCTGTGCAGCTGCAGAAACAGCCTAGACTTTTTATTTAGCCGTTGTGAGTGTAATGTATGTCATTACAGCTTCATTCTTGCTATTCTCCATTGTGATGCACCATGAGACATTAAGTTTATGTAAAACCTGGATTTATTTCCTAGGCTGCAAGGGGTGTGGTGCAGGCTGTGTGTGTGTGTGTGTGTGCGTGCGTGTGTGTGTGTGTGTGGTGGTGGTGGTGGGGGGGTTACTTGACTAAATGGGAACCATAATTGATGTATAACCCTGTATACATCAAAACCATGTTTGCAGATTCAAGCACGATCTTAGGATAAGCTCTCTTTGGGCAGCTTATTGAAATTCATATAATACCAATAATTCCAACGAAAAGGGAACTTAGAGAAGACCAGAGACAGTCCCAATTCTTTGATCACTGCCTATAAAACTCTATTATTTTACTGATTTTTGGAATCACTCACATCTGCATGAATTTGCCATTAGAGCTTAGAGAACTCAAAAATTTGGACTTTTATTACGATATAATGAAAACATGGAAATTCATTTTATTCTTATATTCATAGAAAAGATGCAAACATAAGTGATTTGTAAGTCTAAAGTATGTCACTTTAAAATATTAATGCAACCGATGTCTATGAATTGAATTTGGCTTTCTAAATATATCATAATTGATTCCTTCTACTTTGATATTTTAAAAAACTGTTTCCAAGGCAATGATAAATTGCCTACTTAACCAAAAATTGCTGTAGTTCCTTCCCTGGTGTTGACTGTGACAATTGTTTATAAAATGCCAATACATGCACATATACGTAAAGCAACCTAAAGAGAAAAATAAATATAATAAACAAGCAAATAAATTATCGGTAAGCTAGCTAAAATGTATGATTTTATATGATTGTATCTGTTAAAGTAGTTGTTCCTCTGCAGAAACACCGAAACTGTTGATGGGTGCAGTAGAGTGTCTATTGATTAAACTGAAGAGAAAGGCTCTCATCCTCAATACTAAACTTCATTCTACAAAAGTATAAATGCTAGAATTGATTCCCTGTGACATTTCATTCTTACTATTAATAACACTTTTACCAAAAGAAATCCTCAATATTTATAGATAACCACATAGTTAACAGCTTTTTGGCATTCAAACACATCATTTTTGTATTTCTAACTTGATAAACTGTGACAATTTGCTTTCACAGTCGGGTACATTTGGTCCCCACAATGTAATATAAACATAATCCCTCCCCCCCCCACACACACACACACAGACTTTCACATACATAGAATTTAAAATTCAACCTCAATAATAGATTAAGAAATATGGCAAGATGTTAAAATGTATGTTCAATTCTTGAATATATTTATGTAAAAATGATAACTGTTAGATTTATACTCAAAAGGCTGAAAAATGAAAACGACAGACTTCAGATGTATATATATACACACACACACACACACACACACACACACACACACACACATATATATATATATATATATATATATATATATATATATATATACTTTTTTTACTGATCCCCGTTTCATTTTCCAAGGGATGTCGAAAGTATGGGATGGGAAATTTGTTGGAAGGGAGGTGACAAGACAGATCACTCCGCAGAGGATTCTGCACATAGTTCGGAGCTGTGAGCATCCCCCGGGGGACATTAAAGGAAGGTTACGGGAGGCCGGCGGTTCACCTCCGTGCGGATTGCTGCTTCCTCCTATCCTATCGGGGTGTTTTTCCTCGTCTGATTTCAGCAGGCCCACCGGGGCCGCTTCTGGCCACTGAGCAGCTGTGGCAGACAGCCAGCTGCTTTTCTTCAAGGACTGCAGCCCTCTAACTGTTTTCATTTCATCATTCACCCCTTCATCCTGTTGTCTCACTCTCCTATTAGTGTAAGTGGACGGCTCTGTCCCTGCCCGTATTCATCTGACTATATCATATTACACGGCCTAAATATAATGAACTCAGTGGGCTTCCTGTTAGAGCAGCAGACGGTATATTGTCTGCAGACTAAGGAGAGGGACCTGTATGAGGGTTCAGGCCCCCATGAAAAGAAAAGTCAGGTCAGTAAATAAACAGGGGGACTGGGCACAGTGCAGCCATTTCTATCCCGATTAGTGTCGTGACAGTTTTGTCATTATTAATATAAAGCATAATGTCACTGATTATGTATTAAAGATCCTAATTAGTTGTGCATAGCCAACTACTTTAATATTAGCATTATCAGTTTTAGTCAGCACACAATGCAATTTACTGCACGTATTACATTTTCTATTTCACGTGTGCATGAGTTCAAATTAGAAATTGTAGTAGGTTAGCAACATAAGGTGACATGTAACTGTTCAATAGTTGCTGTTGTCTATCTATCTATCTATCTATCCATCTATCTATCTATCTATCTATCTATTTTCCGTGATGGCTTATACATGCACTGTACGATTGCTGTAAACATTGTGCTTATTACATGGATGGTATGCCACACACACACACACACACACACACACACACACACACACACAGAGGTAAAAATAATAATTTATAGGCTCCGGCCACATTTAACGTCAAATGTTCCATTAGAATATCTGCAAATGAATGTGTATTCAGTATGGAAGCACCTCGTGTTTGTCTGGCTTTATAATATCTGCATTACTGTATAAAGGCATATGGGCTATGGACACTACAGCACCAACCTGTGTCGTTTTTCTGGCCCAAGTAGCGGAAGGAGAATTGCACCATGACACCGAATTTCATGATTCTCGATCATATACAGAGGTTATTATGGCCCGCTGAATTTTGATTGGCTTTTCTCAGCCATGTTTCATAAGCAGATGAACTTTTATTTTATGATTTGTTGGGACATCTGGCCATGAACACGCTTACAAAGTGTCATATTTTTATGTTCAATGGTTTCCAAGTTATAAGCAATTTTTAATTATAGCACCCCCTATTGGGCCATTTTCATGAAATTTTAAGAGTCTCAGAATTGGTAACAAATTGGTGTTCCACTGATGAGAAATAGCCCATTACGTGTAAACAGGCCAACTCCACAAAATGAATTGGTCTGTAGCACTGGAATAATTGCCCTGATCAAAATCCTACAGACAACTTTTTGTGTACATGGTCTCAAGATGTTGCAGTTCAAATTTTGTGTGAATCAGATGAACAGCCTAAGGCAAGTTCGAAAAAGTGCATTTTGCACGTTTCGCAAATTAGCTTTAGCAAATTAGGACAGAATGTAAAACATCATGCCGTAGTGCCACCATTAGGCTGATGGGGATATTTTGCTTGCCTGAGTAGCGGGCGGAGTTCTGCACCACTCCACCAAATTTGGTGTTTCCACACCTTACAGGCTCTGCTCCCTATAGTGCTTTAATACAGAAGAAGAAGAAGAAGAAGAAGAAGAAGAAGAAGAAGAAGAAGAAGGAGAAAGATCTTAGCAAATACAATAGGGAGCAGCACTGCATGCTTGAGCCCTAATAATAGTAATTGAGTATTAACTGATGTGACCTTTTGATATGATGCACTGGATGCAGCAAATAGTTTCAAGGTGTATAACAACAGTTAATTGCTTATATCAAAGATTACATGTACATTTGGCTGGATATTTTGCCATTAAGGTTTTGTGCAACAGAAAATCCCACATTTTATGATTTCTGGGCTGGTTTTAAAGCACCACGTTCCTCCAGCAGGGAGGCCTTCTTTTGCTGCCCTGCATTATTAATTTTTGCACAGAGAATCTGCTTTGGGTTATTATTGTACAACATCAGACTAAGACGGGACTATTGAAGTACTTAGGCTTTGTATATAATGGTTGGACTTTTAGGTTTGACTTTTTCCACATTGACTCAAAAACCAATCTGTGGTAAAATGGTTCATTAGCAAAGTGTGAGAATGCGGCATTGAACTACTGGATCTGTATTTCTTTTGTTTTGAAGTTTTTCTTTGGGAATGAACATGCACACAATGTTTAATTGAATGCTATGGCTTTCTTTCAATTGCTGGTTGACAACTTCGCAAACTGGTTCTTTAACAATGCACTATTTATTGAATTATACAATAATTGTGAGGTGCTTGTTTCTCTTGCACTCAGCTGAATATACTGAATAAATGTATCACTGGCAAAGCTGTAACATGTCTGGGTATACATATATATAAAACGATATGCAAATTTGATCATGGTAAATTCAATACTAATTTGTAAATGGTTGAATGACTCAACAACAATACCTACTTTGTCTCTCGAAAATAAGAATACAACCCTTATAACAGCCCAAACACTGCCAGCCGTTCGTCATGTAGAATAAGTGAAATTTGGGACAGACGTATTTGATTGAAAGGTTTCAAAGGCAGAAGACACGGGGATGGTAGAGTCTTCCTCCCTGCCTCCTGAGAAAGGGATCAGGGAGCAAAATGATTCTCTCTGCTGGAAGATTGACTTTCACACCTCACGGATCCTTGCCAACTTAATTGTGAATTGGATTTTATGCCCCACTGGAAATGATGGTGTCAAGATTCCCCCCCCTTTGAGGGCAGCACACAAATGCAATTAGACCTGCACCTGTAGATCCAATAGGTTTATTTTCTGCCATTGCAGCAATAAGAGTTTGAAGCAAGTCATCTCTCAGGTTGTATTGAAAAAATATTTTAGCTACGCCATGTGATGTGCAATCGAAGTAGTCCTTCACTAGGCCATATTGTGGGCTGAATTAATTTTAACAGATTGTGTCTTGTACTTGTTTGAAAAAATAAAACATACAGCATGTTCTACTGTAGTCATTGAGAAACAGAGAAAAGGAGAAAGGTATTGTCATTAAGGACCCACATTTCCTCAAATAATAACATGAGGCATATTTTGATAACCTGTTATATTCTTTGACTTGATCTTTTCATGCATCGTTTCAATGGGGTGTAAGTGGGTAAAAATATTAAAATTTTTGAACTGAAGTCACGTAAACCCGGAACAGAAAGAAAAGTAACACTCATTTTAATCTAGCAATACTATGATGGGAAGCACAATTATTATTTTTCCTTGCTGGAAAAAAATCTTGCAGAATACTCTCCTCAATGCTGATTTTTAATGTCTATATTTATAATACATAATACCTGACTTTCCTTGTTCACTTCTGCTTAATTAAATAGTCTGTTCCATATGACAAAAAACAATGCTTATTTGAAAATAAGACTGCTCCATTGTGCAGACTTTGTATACAACAGTAAAACGAGTAGCAGAGCAATATTCAGGTACGTCAGCCTGCCTGACCATTACCCTCCTCAAGCCCAGCGGTACGTATGCATGTGGCAAATATTTAGCAATTATTCTCTATGCAAAGACAAAAAAGTGGAGAAAACAAGTTGAAGACACTGACAGTTTCAATACGCACACATTTTTATATATTTATTTTAGATATTTATTTTTATAATGTTAAAGTATTTTTTATAGAGAAAATATAATCTTCCTGCCCAGATAAATAGCTTTGAAGACTGCAGTAATGCAGTATGCTACTGTATGTGTGTGTGTATATATGAATAACAGATTTTGGTGCCACTTTACAATAAGACTACCCATATAAAGAGTTTATGAATGGTTTATAATCTGGTTATTAATTAGGTTATAACACTTTGTAAATTCTTAATAGACGATTTTAAACAAGTTATAACACAGTTTTCTTTTTATTAATGAGTTACTACCATTTACAAGTGGCAAAAAGGAGCCTTATTGTAAAGTGGTACCCAGATTTTTATTACATTGTGGGGGCATTTGGTCCCCACAATGTAATATAAAGACAACACACACACATACTGGTGTACTGAGAAAGAATGATATGAATGTGCTCCTATTATTTACTGAAGAAAAAAACACCTGTTATCATAGGACTTTATGCTAATTTAAGTAAATGCTGACGTCACAATAAAGCTTTATTTTCAATATAGTCTAGTGTTTCATGTACCTGGATCAAGAAAAGGCTCCTCAAAAAGTCTTATAGAACTGAAATCTTAAAGAACTGAAATCTTTGTTCATTTTAAAATATCTTGCAGAGCAGAACTTTGTGCGGCAGTGTTTGGGCTGCGGGCAGTGGAGGACGTGTTTGATGCATGCTGATGATATGTGTCCATTATTAAAAACGAGAGGACAAATACAGGGTTTGGGGGGTGATATCTGTGAGAACCTGGCACATTGCAGTCTGTTTATACACAGAGGTCCATTAGGAAGGTAAATATGTAAATTAGGCCTGATGTTTATTTGAAATGTTATGCATTCTGAACAATATAACCTTTATTCCTCTATCAAAAGGGAATATAACCTTTTCAAAAAGTGCCCCGGTCTTCAACAGGATCTGTATCTAATTTTATTCAAACATAAAATAACCACTGAGGTGAGAGATTTTATTAGTTATTTTAATGTATCTAATTATTGTAATTGGCTTTTATTAGTGCAAGAAACAAACATGATGCAGTGCTGAATAAAATTATGATAACACTGGTGTGATGTTTATGAGAACAAATAGCTCTAGTAGTTAATAAGTAAAAACAAATTAAAGATAAGAGTCATTTGTATATTCTACCTCATTCAATTTTCTTGAGGCAAATTATGAATAATGTAAATTTTAGGGGCCTTCAGGAGACTTATGGTCAACAGAATATTTCACAAAATACAAAACAAATGATCATGATTGGATAAATCATTATTTGGGCCCTAATAAGTGGGTCAACCTTTTTCCTGCTTTCAAATAATTGGATCCTATCTGATTTGCTACGTCTTGTTGTTTATGTTATTGCAGGATTCTTTCCTGTAAGTACATCTTGAGTTCAGTACATCAGGCAAAATATCAAAGTACTTCCATTTGACCCTGAAGTTTGACCAGTACCAGTCTGGCAGATGTCTGTTATCTGAATGGCACTCGACTCTTTCCTGTAAGGTTGCCAACTCCATTGCAGACGCTAGTTGTTTTTTGTTCCGTTACTGAATTGGGTTCCCTCCCCCCCATCCTGCTTCCTCCTCAGAACACTTAATTCTCCCTGGTGACTGAAGAAGATAATGCCATCAGCTGTAGATCATTACATATGCAGCTCACACACATCAGAGCAAATGAAATGTTTCAGGATGCACCATAATCAATAACATTGCTATTTTTATAATTCCTCCCCCCATATATTTGCGCTGAGCTGGTGTATGTGCACCCGTAAGCATGTGTACTTGCATGTGTGTATTTGTGAGTGATTATGAGCATGTCCATGTTGCACTGTAATAACAACAAGCGTCTTTGTATTTGGTGATATTTAGATCCTCATAATTCCTAGATCCTCATTTACAGACTGTCATGATGCAGTTTTTGCACTTTTAAGGAAAACAACCATAACAACACAGAGGATTTTGCCTAACTATCATCTTGTTGAGCGAGCCAATACAGAAATATACTGACATATAAAAAAATTATTTGATCTTTTTTGAACCAGTTAGCGAACTTGGCTAAATAAATATTGAATGCATGAATGAATGAATGAATGAATGAAAGACAAACAAACAAATAAATAAATAGGCCTTTATATACCAGCAGAGGTAAGGAGCATGTGCTGATTACAGCAGACTGTTAAAAATATTGCGCTTGTGTCACATGGTAAACACATAGTCCATGGCTATGCATATATGTGTGAAAATGTCATCCTAGCATCTTCCACACGTTCTGACATAACCAAACTGAAAACGTTATGTGTCTTATTTAGTTATTTTATTTATCTATTATTTGTTTATATTGTTATAAACTCAGTTTAGTTCAGAAGTGCAGTTATTGACCAAAGTAATAATGTTCATTTGTACACAACACTTGAAATGAAAATAAAAACACTTTTGCTATAATGAGTTTCTTTTCTATGTACAATATTTTACTTTCCTTATTAATTACGTTTGTTATTATAATGTTACAAGCAGTGTTTCCTGTGAGGATGAACTTGCTGGTTCAGTGATTTTAAATGGTTAGTTAATATTACTACATACATTCCACACCAAACAAACAAACAAAAATGAATAAATGAATGAATGAATCATCATCTACCTTGTGGATTGTGATTGTTACCATAAAATAATGAGATATGACATTTTGGTCATACTCCCCATAGTTTTAACAATCAGCTAAAGCAGTTTTGTCAGAGTGTGTACGCTATTAGGATTTGGGATGCCTACATCTTTAAGCAATGACCTCCACAAGGAAACTTACATCAATGCAAAGCCTGCTATTATGACTATCTGTAACATATTTTATTAAATTCTCATAAAATTATGTTGTGTAACGGGACCAAACAGTCCGAATGAAGCTCATAGTCCAAAAGCTGTAAGATTACTCTACATTGTAACATATTCCTTAAAAAAATGTATAAAGATTCAGGTGTGATATGCAGCACTATAATCATCTTACCATTGGGTGGCACATCGATTTATCTGTTTGCTGAAATTAGGGACCATTTTCAAAAACTATTTCAGTCAACCTTCAAAATAATTTCCATGACAACATGAGAGGTCCATAATATGGAATGTTTACTTTTGTGTGTATATGCAGTGATGATCTAGAACACCCCCATGTGAAGCAAATAATGCTGACTGTTAGGGGTGGAAATTGGTATTATCTCGATATATGTTTGCCAATTCAATATGTATTGCAATTTTTAAACAGATTTTGCTGAAGAGCATTTCAGGGTGAAACCTACATTCACAAGAAGATGTTCAACATGGTAAACATTATGCTAATTGTGGCTTTGAGTTGGTTACAGCTAGTGCTAGAGCTCAAAGACCCTCCTACATCACTTAAATCACTAGTTTGGAAACACTGTGGCTTCCCAATACATTATGCCAACACCAGAATGAGAGAGTAACTGATAAGTATGTCTGTCGGCTCAATTATACCCAACTCGGATATTTTTCTGGAAACACATTCAACATGCTAACTCATTTTGGATGGCATCATCCAAGTGTGTACTTTAGCCAGGATATTCAGACTAGGCTAAAAAACATAACTAAAGCTAAGTTCACATTATATGATTTGAGCCCAGACTTTCCAACTGCTGAAAGTTTTTGGCAATGATAAACAAAGGCCCCAGATTGGAGCCAAATCAGTGTTCGCTCTGCACTGGCAAATTAGCGCTCGGTTGCTATTAGTTCAAAGACACGACCAGATATAGTTGCAGATGCCCATCAGATATCTAGCAGGCTAAATATCTTGGCCTGTCGGCAACTCAAATCCTGTAGTGGGAAAAGTGTTGCAACTGCAATCTAAAGCCAATGAAAGCTCAAGACACGGGGTGAGGTGAAACCCAATGGAGGAGTTTAAGAAAGGTGTAAATAGTTCAAACTATTTGTTTAGAAACTGTTCTTAGTGTTCAGGGAAGAGGTATAGAAATATTCAATGAAAGTTTATGCTTAATTGTAGCTTTAATTTGAGATGGAGCAGGAAAAGACACCCTTACTCATTCATGATATCATCATGCCAAACTCGCGCATGTCAGTTCCTTAACAAAACCAGACTGTACAACTGGGCAAATATATTAGCTGTACCAAACGTGAACAACATCATTTCAGTAACCCATGTTTAAATTGATGTTTAGAAATCGATGTTTTAACTCACACTGTGATATTAAAGTTGCTACCTTGAAAAATCACGATTTGTAACAGAATCGATTCCCCCTCCCCTACTGACTATCGTAAAAATGGTGAGTGCTAAGGTCTGTGAGAAATTAAACGATAAGCTAACATTTGGCACTCATAGTTGAAATGTTGAATGCAGAAGAAATGGGCAGGGATAAAGCTCTGAGTGACTTTCACAAAGACCAAATCATTATGGCCAGATGACTGGGTCAGAGTATCTCCAAAACGGCACAGCGTGTAGGGTGTTCACGGTCAGCACCCTTCTCAGTACATAGTGAAAGTAGTCTGGCGAGGGAAAGACCATTAACCACCAATAGGGTATTGGGCAACCAAGACTCATCAATGTGAGATGAGAGAGAAGGCTATAACATCTGGCACAAAGCAACAGAAGGGATACTGTGTCTCAATTCCCAGATCATTTTGATAATCACAGGAGCCTGTGCAGTGCATGGAGCCCGACTCCACATGGTCCTACAGTACGTACTGTAGCCGTAGATTGGACTTGTTGGTCCAACGCATCCCACAGATGCTCAGCATGTACCCGGCCGACTAACAGAACATGGGATCCATCGGACCTTCTTCCTTTGCCCTAAGGTCCAGTTCCAACGCTTGCATGCCCATTATAGTCGCTCACCTGTGGTTTCGTCGCCCCAACACCACAGAGCTCAATGCCCTGTTTACTTTCACACGTTACTCCCGTGATCATTGTACAAATTATTCGCCATTAGTGCCACAGTAGCTCTTCTGTTGGTTTGTCTGAGACATGACAAGCTTCATTCACATGCTGCATCAACGAGTCCTGGCTGCACCCTGTTGGCGGTTCATGGTTTTCCCTTTTTAGCAGGAGATACGAGCCAGACACTGAATGCTGAGCTTGTTAATAGTATTTGACAGCAACTACTATTTAGAGTAAGTGCTTTCCAAATAGTGTCAGTCTGAATGCTGCATTTAATGACAGGTCTTAGGTGCCATATTAATGAAAACACGGCCTGTGTACACCAATTATATGGTGTTTGTATGCCAGAATGTTTTATGTCAACAATGATGGTGGCCAAACGCAGCACACTTACCCCTACAAACATACACAAATCTCTTATCCCTGGAAAAAGCATAGTAAATTGGTAGGACAATGAGGAAATTCCTTCTCCAGAACATTAGAATGCATTACCAAAGGAATAATAATAAATATTCAATTATTAGAGTATTGAGGTAGGAATCAGTCATATTTGGTCTCTAAGAACTTCTGCTATCCTGGACAGATCTGGATGAACGCAACCAGAAGAGCATATGGTAACAAGGCAACAGATGGAAAGTCAGTGCATAACATCAGGGGACTAATATCAAAGGTGCACCTATTCACTGTAAGAGAATTAAGACAGGAACACATGATTTACACCGATATTAACAGTTCTAAATAGGTACAAAAGGATGAAGACTTTAAAACTATTTGGTCACTTTACAAAGTCAATAATTATTTACGGATGTTGTAATATATCACATATCATATTTAAAATATGCATTTTTTCTATATATAGTTAAGAATCAAGATAGAAGCCAAGTTCTCCACAGTGATGCAAGTTAATAATGCACGCAAAATGATGTGCATGTTTAAATGTGTTCCCAAATCATAACACATTCATAAAGAATTTAGTTAATCTTTTTGGAGTCACTATAGTTAATTCCTGTGGGCTGAATACTAAATAAACACAATCCATATACAACAATACAACTTGTAAAACAACAGACAAGATGACACCAAACTTAATGTCAAAGTTGACTCTGATATGAAAGAAATATATATACTTTAGAGAACTTTTACCGAATGCTGAATATTAAATGTAGCTCATTGAAAGTACTGTCTTCTGTGCCTATGTCATGCCAAACATCCAAAATCAAATATCTAGCCTGTAAGAAAATCAGTTTAATGTAGTGCAATTAAAAAAATGACAAAGAAGTTAACAGAAACACAAATGGCATATAGTCAGACAGGCAGGTGGGCAGACAGACAGACAGACAGACCGATCGATAGATAGATAGATAGATAGATAGATAGATAGATAGATAGATAGATAGATAGATAGAACAAATTAATATTCTGCTAGACAGTGAGTAAAATGTGGGGTCCTATATCATGAAAATTACTCTAGAAGCAACCAAAAAACCAACATGTATATTCTGTGACTTTATATGAGACAAACAACATATTTTGTCCCTATGAATTTTCACCACTGGACCAGGTGGTCCGGGAGACTCTGCATTCTTTGCTTTCTTATGCGGTTTCATCCTTTTAGAACTCTTTAGAAAAGACTTTGAGCCAGTACCAGAACTGGAATAAAGAGAACAATCCCCAGAATTCCAGGCATCATGACCCAACTTTAAGTGGAGCAAGACTCGGTAGCGGTGCCACAAGCGGAATAAGAACCTATAATTGGCAACCCAACATAAGGCCAGCGGTGAGCTTCACTATATGGGCACTTTATGATGATCAGCAGAGAAAGTCAGGCGTAAGACCAACATAAGATCACACAAGGGGGTGGCTGTCTTGTTAAGCGGACTGCAATGCCAAGCACTAAGGCGTGGGTCTCAGCGTGCGGCACCCACAACACTCTCTGCAATATATACTGCTTATACATCCCACTTTGTCCGAGTTATATTCTGGAAGACCTAATCATTTCTTGATGAAGGATTTTTTTTTTTTTTTTTGATTAAATTTATTTCAATGAAAGGTTGGATTTTACTCATTTTTCCAGTGTGACATGAATTTCCTTTTTTTTGAATGAATTTTTCCTAACCGTTTTTGCAAATCTTTACAAGGGATGCCAAAAATTGTGGAGGGCACTGTACATATACATATATGCATACACACACATACACCTACTATATATATCAATCGTGGTTAATCGTGGTTCTGCTGGCAGAAGGTTACGCTGAGCATTAGGCTGCTTCCAGGCAAAAAAATTTCTAAGACAGCAGTACGCAAGAATAAAGTGGAACAGAAGAAACTGGGAAAGACTAAAAAGCAGCCAGGTAGAGGGTTGAAGCGACTTTCTAATGGCGTATCCAACAGCTTCTCATGAATTGGAGGATGACATTAAGTGCAGGTGTGAAGCGCACTGTTAGGACAGTTCATATCAGGCTCCTAGGAGCAGGACTGTAGTCCCAATAAAGCAAGGAAGCTGCCCTTCACTAATGAGAAACAGAGAAGAACCAGGCTGCAGTTTGCAAGAAAAAAAAATCTTAAGTCACAGATGCACACACATCAATTGAAACAAAAAATGGTGATGTGGTCTCTTAATTTTTTCCAGAGCAGAAGCCACTGCAGTTAAATAAGACACCAAGCTATGATAATCAGGAGCCATTCTATACATTCATGCCAACACATTTCATCTTTTCCTTCCGAATTTTGGCCAAGTGAACCAAAAACAAAACTAGAAAAGATCTTTTTCTAACAAGAAGCAGCACCATGAGTGGTTTTTCTCTAAGGTCCTCAGAAAGCACACGCCAAATCAATCATGTGATTCTGCATTAGCAAAACAGAAGGCACTATATAAATAATGTGAACCAGCATCAGACAGTCTTTTTGTTTTTGAAAGAACAAGCATTGCAGTGCTGTCTCTTTGAACCGTGAAAGATAAAAAGCTTAGAGCTCATTTTAAGTATCTCTGAAAGTCTAACTGGAACAGGTATATTTTCTGCCAAGAAAATTCTGGTAATTGTGTAGAGCACGTAAAGACCCAAATGTGTGACCAGTAATCATACCCTTGAGCAAAAGTACTTTAAGCTAAATTGCTTTAGGAAAATATATAGCTACTGCATGTGCATGAGTAAAGGTCAAACCATAAACTATGCATGTCATTAGATAAAAACAACAAAATAATATAAAACATTAATGTGATATGCCAGCTTAAATCTCTCAAACTTTATGAAAATACCGAAGAGTGTTTCATGTTGTCCACTGTGCATAAAAATAGATTGAAGACAATGACGTGTGTGGCTAATATGAAATTATTATTTTTTTAATTCATTCTTTAATTGGTGTCCTTTGTGAGAAGAAAAAATAGTCACATGCACACTACAGTGACCACCTAATACGGACTAATATGCTCAGTAAAGTGTCCCCAATGACTTCCTGTTATTTCCTCATGGAGGAACTGCAATTAAATTGTCATGTGTTTTTATGCCTCTCTGCACATTCGGGAAAAGCTGCTAGTGTATCTTACATGAGCACTTATATAATAGATCAGAAAAAAGGATAAATTGTTCAATATGCAGCACAGTGTTCAATGCATGGCATCACAGCAATCATGCTTTAAAGTGATTGTAACTGAATCATTCTCCAGATCAGTCTGCACTCACAGGTAACCTCTGGTTTTCCTTTTACATTTCAAGACATTGTATTTCTTAGAATTTATTCCCTTGTATTCTGTTTTGTTATATTTTTCAAATAAACAAACTGGGCTACATAATTCCTAGAGGACATGTTCAGAATCAATCCAGCAGGGTTACACCTTCCAGTGCTTTGAGTATTTCCATAGCATGGCAGGAAAGGAAATGAGCTGTTACCCCTCTATTGCATACTCAAAATATATTAGGATACCGCAGCGGCTGCTTTGTACCATGACCTAGAAATATATAAACATCCTGACTCATGTCAGTGTGTTAAATTGTAAAATGAAACAAACAATGATGTGGTAAACTAGGTTACGGGGACAGCTTTCCTGTGAGCAAAATACAAGTTGTGGTTCTTGTTCAGTGTGCCATTTTCCGTTCTGCTTAATATCCTTTTCCGCCGGGTGCGAGAGAGTCATGTTAAATTTACAAAACAGAAACTACAATGTACTGTAACAGGTACGGCTTTCCTGCTCGGCACAAAAGATAGCTAAGTGCAATGTTGCATTTACTGTACACCCACATTTCTTATTATTAATCAAGCACAGATACATGACTATGCTGTTAACGTTTTGAGTTAAACTTTGATTGCCATCACATCATTGGTGAAGTCTTCTCAAAGCTGTCATTAAATCAGTTGCTTCTTCATTTCTGATCTGTTGTTGTGCAAGACAAACTGAAACAAAAAGAATTAAGCAAATCAGAGGCCAATTGTTCCCATTTTCCATTTCCACCTAAGTACCTAGTAACCAAGAATTTACATGAACTATATTTACATAGCAATTTCAGTATTTAGAGGTAAATTCATGTTTTTTTGGTTATTTAAATTGTTAAATTAATTGAAACAGGTTATAATTATTATTACTGTTAATAATAATAATAATAATAATAATAATAATAATGTGCAAGCATATTTTCTTCCAGCACAACAACAACCTCAACATAATACGCCTCATCTTCTTATTGAATCTTCCCATGCATAAACACAAATTAGACGGGTAAGATGATCATATGCAAGCCCATCTCCGAGGAGGGGCGGGGTCCAGGGCGGGCCCAATTATTCAGGGCACCAGCTGAGGCCAAAATAAACTGAGTAATGGACACCATTGTCTGCAAGTGCTTGGTGACTGTAATACAGATGAAACTACAGAGTCACGTGACACTTAACAATGGGGATGGGTTCTGATAAATGCGTCATTAGGCAAATTCGTAATTGTGCCAACATTACAGTGACCTAGGCTACAGTAAACTGTGTACATACATATATATATATACACACACACATACTGTACATATGTGTGTGTAACTAGAAAGACTAAACACTAAAATAACGATTAACCCAGTTGTGTATTATTCATTAGCATGTATTATGTACCGTACATAATTGCATGTGGTATACTTTTATAAGACTGACAGTGCAGTAGGTTTGTAATGTGTTGCTCTACCACTTCACTAGACGATTTTTCAGCACAGTTGTATATGCGGCCTGTTGGTGAGTGAAATGTCGTTATGCGGCGCATGATTGTATAATGAAGAATAATAACTCAATGATCGCTGACAAATAGTATATAGTTTTGGACTAGCTGATGCCAAATGGTAGCGTGGCCACACCGTACGCCCAAACTATATACTATTAACTCTAAACTTTGTAACGATTTTTTCGCTTCTGTAAATTATGCCGCTACATTGTTTCTTTTCTGTTTCTTTCTGACTTTTAATATTCCAATGTTCTGGTCCACTGTACTGTATCACACTCTTTGACGACATCCAGGGATTTTTACCGTCCTCCGAACTTCCATTCTTGAGTATTGTAACTGGTCTTCGGCAATGAAAGACAACACCTTTGTAGGAAGGATATAACCCCTGAATTCTAATGGTGTGCCATTTGTGGGAAACGAGTTCATTAGGGGAACTATCGTTCATGTCCCTGCAAAGATTTGTTCTTTTCATTCTTCCGCTTGTCCTCCTTGACTATGGCCAGTCAGAGCCAGTGGCACATGTAAGGGCGTGCCGTAAGCGAGCATATGATTGGCTGAAAACTAAACCTGGGCCCATACTTATACGCCTACAGTTAGCGAATGGCTGAGTTGGTGAATAAGTTGATGAACGAGACAGTTTATCCGCTTCTTCGGGTCTCTTGCACCTTGGTCGTGACTGAAATACACCATCTACTGGTGTAGTATATATAGCCTACATGTGCAGTGACTTCCCTTACGCTGCAACTGGATTTTAGAGATGCAACATTTTTATGATTTAGAATGATTTTCACCTAGATTTGTTAGTGTTTTGACTAGTTAGCTTATTACGTGATGAGCTGTTAGGTTTGCGTTTTTAACAAACATGAGTAGCTAAGGTACAATATTGAGAGACTATGACTATAATTCAATAACAAATATTACTTTTCTTAAATGACCTATTGGTGGTACATAGCTTATTCCATAGCACGTAGCCTAAAGAATGGGCAATTTTTAACATATTGGAACACAAGTGTTTCAGATTTATTTTTTTGCAAGGAGGAAGTACCATTGAACAAGTTGGTGAACAAATCACAATTAATCTTTTAGGTGAAATTAATCAAACGAACTGTGTGCTTGTGGGAGTTTTACTTGCAGAAAAATGTTCTAATGGCAGAACGACAAATGATTGGTTCAGAGATACCCAATCAGATTGTAGAGTAGGAGGGCCCAATCAACTAGAGGAGGTGGGACCAAGACATCAGCACTGTCACTAATGCACAAACAATTTATATGTGGAACATCGACTTGTGAATTTACGTGCTGCCCGTGTCAATAAATGTATTTTTTGTTTCCATTCTGTCGAATGTACTTAACAATATAGGAGGAATATGTCTATCATCACAGCTCTAATATGTAGCCAAAATAACATTTCCATAAGTGTGGTTGCATACAATCAGTGGAAAAAATATCCTTATTTTATTCCTTATATTGTGTACATATATCACACTGTATATTGCACAGACACACAGACACACACACACATACTGTATATATACATACATATATATATATATATTTTGTTTATATATATATATATATATATATACACACACACACACACACATACACACACACACACACACAAGATGGATAGATATGGGAAACAAACAAACACATAATTAGGCAGCTCTCTCAGTCACAGAAGAATAATTTCAAATAATTGTATTCCATATTACTGTAGTGAAGAAAACCGATGTTGAATGCAGGAATTGGTGAATTAAATATGAACCTGTATTGTTAACTGAACAATGAATGGTGGTAGGAGATTTATCTAGTGATATTAGCAAATTAATTCAAAACACTAAGCTTCAGGACATCGGCTGGTTTTTGAATGTTAATAGCAACTCCTTCACTTTAAGGAGGGCTAGATTTACAGAGCTTAGGCTTACTGCCATTTGGTTTTTACAATATGTACCATGCTATACTTGAATGTCTTCTATGGGTAAAAAGAGGCCTTGTTTTTTTGTACACTAAGAGTGATCAACATCACAATGTGAATTATTTGTGACAGTCAACAGTGGCGATAGTAATATGGTTGAATGCCTCTGAAATAGTTTATTTGTTACCATTTGTGTTCATATTGTTATCTGGCCTTTCTCTGAGAGAATTCCTGATATTTAAATATTAAATATTGTTCTTTTTAGCTACAATTAACATTTTAATGCATTACAGTACATTAAAATAATTATTGTAAGCATGGACTTACAGTTCCTTTGTGTAAAACAACAATGTGAGTTTGACAGTCTGTCCAAATCATTTGAAGCATTCAATGAAAAATCATATTCAGGTCAAGGTGCTTTGGTTATGCTATATATCTTTTAAGACAGAATGTACTCCTTTCAAATATGTCTGACACATGTCATACTTTGGGATATTACTTGGCCAGATAACTGCAAAAAAAGCAAACACCTTTTTAAATGTATTCCGAAACCATGTAGTATTTATCAGTGCTTTCCAACAGGAAATTCTTCATATGTTGACAGATGACCTCTGTAGGCAATCCAGAAGAACAAGGAGGACAGTGACTTCAGTATTTTGGAATAACCACTCACTTGTTTGAAGGCTGTGTAATGTGCCACCCTTATTCATGCACAGATCCTGTGATCTTAGCCCGGAGAGACATTCACATATACACTTTAAAGGGCTATCATTGTGCAGAATCAGAGACGTACCCATTAAAGGAATGTGCTATCGACAAGAGGTCACATGATTCACAGAGCAGGCTGTTTCAACGGGAGACCTCAGCTAAATGCTTGAAGTCAACGCCAGTCACATTATCTCCACTATTCCTGGCAGGAGCTTCCGCTCTGCCCAGAGTAGCCTTTGCTCTTCATAAGCAATATTCTGTCTGGAATGATATATGCATCCATTTTTCACTTGTAGTGCATGGGCCATCTGATTGTCTTTTTGAAGGGCTTGTTTCACATTAAATAAAATGCACGTGCTGGGCTAGCCTCAGAATGTCTTGCTACTGCTCTTTGTGAGCCAAGAAATTTGCATTTTGTGTCCCTGATTGCAATGTCAATGAGCAAACAAAAAAGCCATACAGTACAACAGGGAATGTTAATCTCATCACTAACATCCTGCAAAACTAAACTTGTAAACTTGCTATACTCCATGGGAAACTCAATTTGCCCACGGTCAACCATGTTAAAATCTGAGAATAATAAAATTTGTTTAACCTTAATGAATAAGAACACAAATATTTAACATGTTTTCATATGTTTAAGACTAGATAATGGCCCAGAATATCCTGTCTAAATCTGAGCCAGTGAAAGGGAAAACTATTATTCCGAACAATTTGTTATGTCAGTGACAGTGAAATGAACGTCAAACCATATTTATGTACGTTCTAAATGTTCCTTTGGGATGTACTTCATAGTACACTTTCACCGGAAACAGATATATCACGCCCTTGTTGACCCAGATGACCAAAGCTCTTAATCAATGTAAGTGATAAATGTGGGCCGGGAGTAAAAGAGCAATGTCAAGGACATTATCAAAGAGCAGAGTAAGTAAACATGGTAACACTGACTATATCAACATCACATTGAAATATGCTATTAATTCACAAAACTTTTTTTTGACGAATAGGAATTAAAAAAAATAAAAACAGAAATAAATATGTTGACCTGTGCCAAGCTAACCTGACACAGTTCTGCAAATAAAACAATAAATTCAGTCAACAATAAAATGCTAAAAGCAAGAACAGATTAGGATGCCTATCAGCCCCACATACAGCAAGCAGCTGCTTAAAAATGAAATGCTCTTATGTCAACTATATTATTTGATGTGTTGTTCCGACGTCCTTTTCAATTTTCATATGCAGTATTTATCTGTAAAAATATCTCAGGCACATAGGCTTTCAAGTAAGTAATCTAATGATGTCAACTGTAAAAGAGGACATTTTAAAATTGCAGAGGCATATAATCTTACATTTATTTATTCGATTTATTTTTAAAAATGCATTTCTGTTTTTCACTCCCATTTTTATATTTTTCAATATTAGATTTGGATTCACTCATTTCCCAGTGAATTTAATTAACTACAAATGTTGTATTTTTTATTTTCTGAGAGAAATATCCAAGTGACCTATACCCATTATGCTGAATATGTGTCACTGTATGTATTCCTATTGTGGGTTTATAAATATTTTTCACCATCTTCCCTCTCTCTCTTTTCCCCAGATAAATGGCTGTGTAACTTAATATGCTAAATCTACAAGAAACAATTGGGTAGGATGATTAAACACTGAACACCATGGACTGTTATTCATATTAAACATTAATATCATTTCCATGGAACTAGTTTGATATGACTTGTGCATCGTGACACGGTGCATTACTCTGCTGGAAGAACCCATTAGAAGATGGGTAAATCGTGGATGGTCTATACTGTGGTATTTAAACATTGTTTGATTGGTGCGCCAAGAAAACATTCCCCACACCCTGACGCCACCAACACCAGCCTGAACTGTCTGCACAATGCCCGTTGAGTGCATGGATTCATGCTCTCTACACCAGATTCAGATCCAACCATCTGCACGTTGTAGCAGAAATTGAGTTTCATCACATCAGGAGGCCTCTTTTCTAATGTCCGGCTTTTCGCTTTCAGTGAGCCTTTGGCCTTTGCAGCTTCAGTTGCCTGTTACTAGCTGACAGGAGTGGAAGCCAGTATGGTCTTCTGCTTCTGTACTAATGTTCAGAGTGTTGTGCATTAAGGGATACTTTTCTGCTCACCGCTGGTTTCAAGAGTAGTGATTTGAGTTACTATATCCTCCTTGCCGACTTGAACCAGTCTGGCCATTCTCTTCTGAGCTCTCTCTCATCAACAAGAACTACCACTCAGTGGATGTTTATTTTCATCATTATGTGAAAACTCTAGAGGCTGCCGTCCATGAAAATCCCAGGAAATCTGCAGTATCTGAAATACTGGAACCACCCTGCCTGGCACCAACAAGCATGCGATGGTCAAAGACACTTAGATCCCAAGTTTTTCCCATTCTGGTATTTGAATTCATGATTACCTGAAGTTCTTGATCCATTTATGCATTGAGCTGCTGCCACATGATTGGCAGATTAGATATTTGCATGAACGACATACAGTATATCATTTGAATCTTACTATTGTTTAACTGAATTTCAACACAGCGGTGACAAAAAAAAAATCTCTTTCAACAGATCTCATCAACAAGTGTACAGAGAGAATCAATCCTCCATTTCACCATGAAATAAGTGCAGTTTTCTCTTGGAAGCAAAAAACAAGGCAAAGCAGGATCAATGTAAAGTACTGATTTAGTCTGAAGTAGGGTAGGGGGCTCTTTTACATCCCAGACCTGCAGTCATTCTCCAATGGTATGCACAGACTTTGGGAATAAAAATGTTTGGTATTAGACATCATCTTGGTAAAGCTTCCCAGTTTCTGTGTCCCAGTTTTCTCCACCAGCATCAGAAAATGATAATTTGATCATGCAGAACATTAGACACATTATATTGTGTGGACTGCATTGTGCAGACATTTCTCAATTATGATTCCACTATCTTTATTCATCCAAAATTCTCCTTGGCATGGCTTTCCATTCAGTTTCATGTGTTAATCAGTTGTTTGAGTTTTCTTCTACTGAAGATGTAGTAAACAGGAATTTATGAGTTAAAAGAAATATGTACAGTCTAAAACAATACATGGTTGGTAATGGATTGTTTATTGATATTTGTATCGCAATGCAATAGTTTAGAAACTTTCATTAAAGGGATTCAGGTTCTTTTAGTAAAAGTATTATAATCGGATAACATTAACATCAGCTTCAGCTTCAGCAATCTAGCACCCATTCGGGTTGCATCGCTGCTGATCCACTGCAATTTTGTTGTGATCCTGGGGCTGACCCCAGAAGGCACGGGTCAGAAGGTAAGGAAGACCCAGGATGGGATGGCATGCCGGGGCGCACACACACACACACACACACACACACACACACATTACGGGGCATTTAGAGACTCGGGTCCACGCATGCTGGATGGCTTTGGACTGTGGGAGGAATCTTCAGAGCCCGAAGGAACAAGGAGAGAACATGAAAACTCCAACTCAGAGTCTGGCAAGAATCAAACATAACCCTGGAGGTGTGAAACCGCAGTGCTGCTCACAGAGCCATGGGGCTGCCAGCAAGCTAGCATTTCTGATGAAATATAACATTAAAGCTAGCATTTCTGATGAAATATAATATTAAATAAACAAAACAGAGCCATGAGTAATGCCAATACAGATTATCTGCATAGTACAAAATGTTAAGGGAGCTGTGAAGGAGGATCTCCGAGCTGCAGAATTGAATAAACAATAGAAGTCCCATGTGCATTTGTTTCACAAAACTGTTAACTAGTGCAAGAATTTAGAATTAAAACTTTATTAATAATTTTCAATGTAATGTATATGAATGTCTTAAAAAACAGTGTCATTCCATGTTTCTGCTATATGATACATAGAAAGATGTGTTCATCCTCAAAGGCCACATAGATACCGCTGATACAAATCCATTTGGGAACAATAATATCACAGTTTCGTGGAGCTCTTTCTCATGAGATGCAGAAAACTGCAGCAATGTCACTCTGAAGTGAGCAGCAAGCTGTGTGCTTCAGATTGCCCAATTTATCTTATAATGCTAGTGTAACCCACATCAAATTTCAGGGTTACACTAGCATTACGAACGTCAACTCAAACACTAACAGGTTATAGAGCCAACAGATACATTACATGCAGTGTGTATCTGCATTATATTATGTCAGTACGAATTAACTGTGCTTTCCTGTTTGTCAACTTTTGCAAAGTGTATTTCATAGTCAAAATAAAAGATATTAATCAGCAGAATGGAATTTTTTTTCATTAATACTAACAGTAAATGCTACCAAACAACCGTACACCAGATACAGCCTGTACCCACAAGCAAATCCTAAATTATAGATCTGCTAATAATTGCAGCCACCAGAGATATGACTAACAGCTTTGGACTGTTTTAAAATCCATTATCATTATCATAGATTGATTTGGTTAACAAATGTAGTTATCCATGGCGATTATCTAGCAGATCAAAGTGATACCTTAAAAAAACAGTGTAAATCACAACAGTCCTGCCGACTTATTTTGAATCTGCAAGCTCAATTTGAAGTAAATACAGAAAAGATGTTGCTACCACACATACTGTATAGACACACTAAAACAAAATCTTCAATCTATCCCTGTTTGACATTTCTTTACATCCTTATTGTGGTGCATATATTCACAAAGATATGGCATTTACCTTCACAGAAATTGCCTAAAATGATTAACATTAAATTGTATGTGGTAGAGCTAAGGCACAAGGCACCCAGTTGTTATTTTGTACGTGATACTTGCATTTGGAAGATATATTAAAGGAGTAAGTAGCATGTCAAAAATAATACTGCATTTTGCATCTAACAGTGCTGCTCCATCATTCTGAATCCGGTTGAAGTAGTTCCAGCCCCCTCTGTTGACAACCGTGGGACATCTCTACTTTGAGAAATATAATTGAAGGTTTGTCTTGTTATCGTTCCAGCTGACAGCAATTACCTGACAGACCTTCTGCCTATTAAGTGTGGCGGGAGTTGCGTTGGCAGAAGGTCGGTTTGCCTGCAAGAGCTGCCTGTTGGTCGTAAACATCTGAAACGCAACCTGAGCTTCTTCCTTATCACCCCTGGTGTAACCTGAAACACCACAGACTCCGCTGGCAGCCACAACACTTCAATCAGAGACTCATAAATTCTGCCTAAAGGCAACAAAAGATTTTTAAATCTCTTTGACACAAGCAGCCCACACATTTAGACATTATTGGGAACGTCTTTTCTTTCCTCTTCTCCGTTCCCTTTCACGGCTGCCAAACTGTAAAAGTGGAATGTAAGAAGTGGGTACTAGAGCTGAAACTCCTCGCACCAGCGAGAGATCACCCAGGAGTTCTTGTGGGTGGGAACTAGGGTTATGATTTTCAGGCTCAACCAGGATGTGCAGAGTACCATAGGCTTCCACGTTCTATAAAACTTATTAGCTGTCCTGCCAAGTTGGGATATTCAAGGTTATACTGTGTAAGGAGCACAACACCTGGAGTGACCATTGCTGTTTGATGAATGTACAGACGCACTCACTGTGTCATTTATACGTTGATGAACACCTTCAACATAACAGCTCCTTCACCTTGTGAAGAACATATGCACACAGTGCACACATTAATTTAACACATTAGTATGGGGCATAAAAACAAGCAAGTAAATAACTGAATAGTTCTAGCCCAGGTTACTGACCATATCGGAAACATAGGAAGAAGAATGAGAAAGGACTGGAAAGGCTGAAATGACCTCAGGCGTGGAATATTAGCTCTCCTGCACTGATAAGAGAAGCCCTTCTGTCCTTACGGGGGCTTGGGGACTCTCAGGAAAGGTGAGTTAGAAAAATGACAACGTCAAGCAGACTAAGCAGTACTAAGGTACAGATCTTTCAGGCTTACTGTCTTTTTTTCTTTCTTAGTAGGTCTGACTACTCGTACTTTACTGCACACGTTACTTTGTAAAGCACATTACTGCACATACTACTGCTTAGTGCTAGATTATTACGCAAGAGCAATGTTTTTAGCAGAGAGTTTTAGAGTCGAGTTTAACCAAATTAAATAAGGTTACTTCTGATTCCCTTTTGGTATCATTAAAAATCATTTACAGAAAAATTATGGACCTTTTAACCCTTCACAAAACCCAGAAAGGTCAGCCAACCTGAAGATGATTCAGTGAAGCACAGGATAAAAACGAAATGATAAAGTGAGTTAAGTTACACAGTGGATGGTTTGTTCACAAGCACAAACACACACACAAAACCACAACAAACAACCAGACCCATCACTCTGAATCCAGTTGAATCCAGTTCAGTTCTGCTTCAGAATGTGGATGGATTTAAGTACTTGGCTATTCAAAAACATTGACATCTTATTATGGAGGCATGCTTAGCTACCATAGATACCATGAACACTGCTTAATTTCAGAGCTTATGTGTTTTATTATAAGTGACCACTGTTAATTTTTACCTTTTCTAGTCTAGACAGCTTCCCCAGAAAAGGTAAATATTTGTCACTGTATTTTTTTCTGCATGTTACTTCCTAATTGTTATAACTAATTTTGTCTTCTAAAATGTATCTATGTATAAGGTAACTTTATTAATCCCATGTGGAATTTTTTTTTCATATACAGGAATTACATAAAGTGCATAGATGCATATAGTGCAAAACAAAGACAAAGAGCAAAGACAGTACACGGTAGAAAAAAGCAGACATGCAAACAGTATACAGTACACAAACAGAACATTGTGGAAATAGAATATTGTGCAGGGAATTAAACAAACAAACAAACAAACAAATGGTGTATGCGCAATATACATAGTGAAAGTCCTATGTGTTTCAGATGAAATGCTGTTGAGATGTGTTATGGCTAGAGCTTGGGTCCAGTGTGTCCAGAGGAGATATTATGATGCCTGATGACATCAGGCAGGAATGATCCTCAGTTTTTCATTATTTGGGAGACTTCTATGACACAACCATTAAGTAATTACGGTATGTGCTGCATTGAGCTACCGACAAAGGTAGCTATATAACACCGTAAATAAAAAAGATGAGTAATTCACTGGCCTTGATATAAAAATCAGTAGAAATCCTGTCCACTGAACTGGAAAAGGATTAATGAATTCCTCGGATGCCACCTACAAGTGGCAGTGAAACCAGGTGGTTACTGGTAACCCTAACACTTTTAGAGAGGGTTATTTAGAGCTCATTGGATTTTACCCTCACGGTCAAATATCTGACAGGGGAAGTGTTAGAACCTTCTGGCAGCAACTGCCAGATCCAGCAGTCAGTCCCTTACACTGAGACGCTAAACTGAAGGTCATCTAATTATTTTCCCATCTTTCTATCTCCACAGCAATTACCTGAAAAGGTGCCAAGCCATTGAAACGACTGGACTGCTTCGTCATGTGCTCTGCCTGAGTACCTCAGAGCTAACTTTTTTACTTCCCAGAAAGCTCCAGGGAGGCTGGAAACTACACCGATACCCTCCAGTCACTGGACACTCAGATTGCCGCTATGGACGAAGGCAGGTTCTGAAGGGTATTCTTGGGTCAGTTGGCTGCTCTGAATCGTACTTCGTTCTCGTCCAGTTTTGGGTAGCCTAATGGGCTCGACAGGACTGGTGGTTAATGTACACAGTCGGATCCACAAAGAACATTGAGAAAGTGTACAGAGTTAAATGTATTCTATTTCATTTTTCAGTACATAGTGTGAAAATTGGATACTTGACTAGAGTAACTTGTGGAGATATTTCAACTAGAAGCAAAATTTGAACAAAATGAGGATGAGCAAAACAACAATTTGGAAACATTTATTATGAAATTGTAATGGTGTAAACACTTATTCAAGCAATGCTTTTAAAGTTGTTTATTTTTTGCTTTGAATCTATACTTGTAGATTACCGCATTTTAGCCCAATACAAACTTCAGATTGATTACAGGAATTGAAACAGGTCAATAACAGAAGATCACAACACATGAAGCATGGTTACCAGGCAAAATAAAGCAGCTTATATACAATGTATAATACAGATATTGAATTTAAAATTTTTACTAAGGCTCAAGGTAATTTTGTTACTTGTCAAATTAGGATATAGTTTGTATCCTAACTAATAATACAAGTATTTTCTGAATCACCAGACCATGGCAATAATAATGTAAGTGCTTCTCACACAATGACCCTGTCTAGGACAAGGTCCCTAGGCACATCACACAATACCTAATACCTAGACTTTGAATGGGTCTACAGAGGGTGAAATTATGAAACATAATGACAGATTTGGAATATCAAAGCCTGCATGGTTTAGAAAGCCCATCCAATGAGGACTAACAACAAAAAAGCAGTATAGGGCAGAACTGCAATAAAATTATACATAATATACTGGAGCATTACCATTTTCCCCTCTGTTTCAAACAAGAAAGAAGGAGCCAAGAAACATTTTCTTCAAGCCTCTTAGTTTGGGATGATGCAGAACAGCTTCCTAGCAAGGAGGAGTGTTTGGATAATAAACAAATAATATTTTTTGGAAAAATTTTATGACATGACTTGGTCAAGTAACCTACAAAGAGTCAAATGTGGGTCACAGAAAGAAAATTAAAGGACTGAGATGTCAGTGAGTATATAAATGATTAATTCCTATATTTGTGTGCTCTCAGCTTTGCATGGCCGATCCCAAGAAAATGAGATATTCAACAGCACTGACCTGATAACGAACTACAGCTGGAAATCAAAGCATTTTTTTTTCAGCTTTAATAAGGAAATGTGGATTTTCTTAAGTCTCCCTTAAAATCCTTTAAAGCAGAAACATACACATGACAGCCAACCTGATATGCTTAGAAAATTACTCCACTTTAACTAATAGACTTTTCATCGGGATGATTGAACATGTGCAAAGGGTTACATGGTACTATCAACAAAATCAGTGTAATCACCTATCCATCCATCCTCAGACAGCTTGGAGCCTGCCACAGGCAGCAAAGGGCAGACTCTAGATAGACCCTGGACCGGCACGCCAGTCCATCGCAGGACAATGCTACAGACGATTTAGAGCCACCTGTTAGCCTGACTGCATATCTTTAGATTGCAGAGGAAGCCAGAGTCCCCCAGTTAAACCAACATGAAGAGAACATGCCAACTGATACATAGAGCAGAGTCAGGATAGTAACCCCCAACCCTAGACGTATGTGGCATCGGGGTTACAGTACCCGCTGAGCCATTGCACGCCCCTAACAAGCCACATAAATGTGAGGCTTACATTTAAACAAGAAAAAAATACCTATGAAATTAACAGAAAAGAGCTAGAATGGCAGGTAACATCGGGAACGTTCTCACTCCAAATAAAGATGCGTGAAAATACAAGAAGTTGTTGTTGAGTGTTAAGTTGCTTCATTTGTCTGCAGTGTTGTAAAAACAGTGAACAAATGGATGAATTAATATTGGAATCTCCCCTGTATTATTAGGAAAAGTTTCCCATTTCAAAGTAAAGCATAGATCTTTCATAATATGATCTATTATAGACAGTGACTGTATCTAGGTCGTGTAAATAAGGTCAGATGCAGTAACAAAGATATACTGTTTCACGTTGCATATTAAGTTACTTGAATACAAACACTATCATTCATGTACTATAGTAATATAAATTAAAATAGACTCTTTGGTCACTCTATGCATTAAGGGGAAGGGACTCATAAATCAAAAATACCTGTACATTATTCAAAAGTGATTGCATCTCCATTATCATAATTCATCATAATTTAGGAGAATGACTCAAATTATTTTAGGGCAATTAAATAATACCTTCAGTTTTGGACTTTAGCTTGTGCAACAAAAAAAGACAAGTGACGGTCAGTCCTATATTGTTACTTGTAATCTAATAACAAACTAAGGCCATCCTACTGCCAACATCCTGCAAAGGAGACACCCAAATAGTATCACTGAAGCCCAGATGAGTGGCACTCGAGGGGAACTAAAACATCAGCTCTCTTAAGTACAGCACTGTTATGGTCCATAAATTAAAAAAACATATATCCTTTACAACAATATATGTGCCATCTACCCAGATCTTTTATTACCATGTAAAATTAACCTTTGGAAAAACAGAAAATAAATTATATCACTATTATCTACTAAACTGTCCCAGATAGGTCTGATTTGTATAAGATGTTTTTTCATTAGATTTAATGGCTAATGTTAGGGCTGACTTAAGATAGACACTGCAATTCAATGTCATTCATGCTGTTCAGTGTAATAGCTTAATTTATTGACCTAAAATATGCCTTCAATGCTATTTCAAGCCTGCCCCCCCCCCCCAGCATCCTAGGCATGTACCGTCAACAGACTAATTCACGAACCACTGCAAATTTCACAGAGGGTTTCAAAAACATGTGATAATGATATGCAATATTTAGGAAGTTGACAGTTTTGCATTGCAGTGTCGAACAATTAAATCTGACCTTGAGAATGCTTGTCTAAATTTATCATATTGTGCTGTTATAATTCAGCATTTTCATTTACTTGCAGAGTACTACATTGTATTTTTCAGTTGCACTTGTGGATATATGCTATCTCCAGTTAACAGCCTAATATCCTTCCCTATTCATTAGGTCAAAACAAACCTTTGTTAGAAGCACACAACAAGTGTGTGGAAATGAGATGGCCAAAGTGTGACAATAGGAGCCGTAACAAAGGCAAACTGTGAAGCGAGCAGGTAAGGCAAAGCGGCCTTACAGGAATTCTGTCAGCAGAAATCAGTTCTGGCAGGCTTTCAAACTACACTTTGAAATTTGTTTTTTTTAAAAACACGAACCCATTTTAAGCACCATTAAGCCAATAAGGGCGATGGTAAGACTGTGTCCCGGAATGTTAGGCAGCCAACACCAGCGTGGTGCAGGCAGGGTTTAAAAAAACAACCATTTTAGTGACTAAATCAGTTCACTCAATCAATGTAAACAGAAACAATACAGCCAGTTTCAGCTACAAATTACAGATTTCTCCAATAAATGTATGTTTTTTTTCCTCCAAAGTTTTGCCTTAAAGTATTACACATAGTCTGTTTTCAGATTTCAGTCGTTTAATAATAACAGTAATAATAATAATAATAATAGAAAAATGAATAAATTTATAATCCCCCTGAGGGTTTTACAGACTCAAACCAAAATATGTTACTGACTTAAACAAGGACATGTTTTCATTCCTCAAACTGCTGTTACAAATGTTTCTTTATACAGAATGAAAGCACAATCAATCACTTTCTGTAGTTTGAACTAAATAATGTTACAACCTTGGGAAAACGCACAATGATTTTAAGGCCAGTCAATATTGTATATTTCTCACGTCTTACGTATTGCATTGTAAAGTTTTAAAATAACATTAAGGAATAGTTTTGTACCCTTGACAAGTCTGTGCATATATATAAACTTCCATTCCAACAGCCCACAAATAAACTAATAGCCTTGTCAAAATGAACTCTGTTAACGCAGAGATAAAACATACTTTTATAAGATTGCCAAGGAGGCTTATAAAATGTGTCCCCTTGTATTCCGCTCTCTACAAACAAAAAGGTCATTGTCACCTCTTGTGCGATACCCTTTATGGCAATTCCTCACCCCACAATGCCATTTGTCTAGACGTTATTTTTTTTTCTTGTCGTTCACAATTAAAAAACAATATCAACATCAAATATGGCCATTGGCGTCAACTTTAGTCCACTTAAGTAAAAAGCTGCACAGTCTTCCATTATAACGGCCAGGTATTATCACTCATGGGGGTAACTGTTTATCTGCTGTGGGTTTGCTCTGTCATTAGACATCAGAATGTCTGAGCGCTTGGAGCAGCCAGCACCTTCTGCTACTCCCATTACAGAGCAGGCTTACTGCATGTTGGCACAGCGCCAGGTCACTCCTTGAAGAGCAACACTGCCATCTATGGGTCATCTTAATATTCCTTCCTGTGTGTTCTATCACACTATTGTAAAATCTTCAAATTAATAGTGGTTTTGCAAAATCATGATACAGAATCATTAAGTAGATAAAAATGAACATTCTAAGAGTTTCTATGGTTCTTTTTTCATCATTAATTCTATAGCATGTTTAATCATGCACTGCTATGATGCAACTGTTAAGTTAAAATTATTTCATAGTATTCATTATCATAATTGTTTCTCTAGATTAAGTTTTTTATGAAAATCTGACCACACAGACGTACGTACATGTTCTGGCAATACTGATTTAGGCGCCAAAAGGAAACATTAAAATGTAATAAACAGAAATGAATACAGCTATCTCTATGACTGACACACACAAGCAGGTATACACATAGATATATCAATTTTCGAGCAGCTGTTTTATGTTATATGAATTCCTACAGGAAACAAATATAAAAAGGCCAGAAAAAAATGTTTCCTTTACATGTTTTTTGTTGCTTTGGGTAACCGAATAGTTTGCCATTAAGTTTCTCATTCTTCCAATCACTAACACAGCCCATGTGGGGCTTCATAACCAGCAACTGGTTTGTCTGTGTATTTACAACATGAGCTCAAGATTTAAACCATAATACAAAATAGCTAAACAATAATAATAAATGAAAATGTTTGGTCTTTCTAACAGCAAAATGTGTACATATTCATCCATTTTTAAAACAATGTACAGAAGCATATGAATCGCCTCATTATTTTCAGGTTTTGGCTTATATGTATATGAATGGGGCTGTAACAGGCAGATCCTCGTAGAATCACAAAGCAGAGCAAACAGCATACACTGGCACTTCAGTGTGGCTGCATCGAGTAACTGTATGCTGAGCTTATAGACCAGTAAATGTGCTCTTTTACCTGTTTGCTGTGCAGCGGCCCCTTTGTCTTGAATCCACCCTGGGAGCTGCATTCAGAGGCACTGAAGTGGTCTGAGCTAGTGGAGGATCGCTTGGAGAGGGAATCGCAGCCCCCAACAAAGGTGTTGTCCAGCGGGAGCTCCTGAACCACGAGGTGCTTCTTCACCGTCACGGGCGTGTCGGCTTTCAGGTGGAAGGCCGAAGGCGGCGAGGCCGACTTGTAGTGCCGGGCCAGGTCGGGGCTGCTGGGTTTAAAGGTGGACGTGGGTGTCGTGCGCCAGTCAAAGCGTCCCAATCCTTGCTCCTCCAGCTCTGCTGGAAGACTGATAGTGCCATTAATAGGTTTGCGCATCGGGTCATCGGGTTTGGTTTCTTCAATGGTGACGAAGTTCAGCAGGGAATTTTTGGGAGACTTTCTTTTCTTTCGCTTCTTTTTCTTGTTTTGCTTGTTTTCCTGATTGGGGGACATCCATTCAGCACCCTGCTTTTTCCTCTGTGCCGCCTTGAATCTCGTCGCGTGGCGACAGCGCAGCAAGACAGTGACGAATATGACCACGATTACGACCATAGCCCCCGTCATAATAGCAATCATAATTGTCAAGTAGTCTCCGTTGGAGTAAGTCTCACTGCTGTCCCCTATGTTCTTATCCAAAGGGGTCTCCATGGTTCGGCGAATGAGGTCGTAGATATGTGTGGCATTGCCCACAGTGTCATTCACATACAGAAAGACCAGAACCAGTGTGTGGAGTGACTTTGGGTAACCAAGATCGCTTATGTTTACCACCAGCCGATGGAGACCAATGTCAGCGACGGACGGCTTCTCCTCCAGGGTAATGTTTCCCGTTACGGGGTCGATCCTAAACAAACCATTGTTGTTGCCACTTACAATGGTGTATTTCAGCTCAGCATTCATGCCCGTGTCCCCATCCACTGCGAAGACCTCAGCCACAACTGACCCAGGGATAGAAGACAGGGGCACCAACTTGAACGAAGTATTTGATGGGGGATAAATAACAATGGGGGTGTTATCGTTGACATCAATGACATTTATGGTTACCTTGGCAGCCGAGGAGCAAGGAGGCCTCCCGCCATCCATTGCCCTGACATCAAAGGTGTAGGAACTCTGCTGCTCTCTGTCAAAAGACACATTGGACTTTATAACTCCAGAAAAGGGGTCTAAGATGAAGTTTTCGTCGTCATTCAGTATGGAGAGCATCACGGCCGCATTCTCTCCAGCATCGGCGTCAGTGACCGTGATCACTCCCACTGTGCTGTACTTGGGCAGGTTCTCTGACACGAAGAACTGGAAGTGGTTATGGGTGAACTTGGGGCTGTTGTCGTTCTCGTCCTGCACAGTGACGATGACGGCGGCTTGGCTCTGAAGCGGGGGTGTCCCATTGTCTCTCGCCGTCACTGTAAACAGAAAGCGTTCCTGGTCCTCCCTGTTGAAAACCCGTGAAGCTGTCAAAATCCCCGTTTTTCGGTCAAGGTCGAAGAAGGAGGCATTGGGTCCGAGCTGGTAAACAATCTCCGCATTCTTTCCGCTGTCCTCATCCATTGCGCTGATGGTGGTGAGGAACAAGCCCCTTTTATTGTTCTCCATGACTGCCAGCTCGATTACGGGCTGAGTGAAAATGGGGGGGTTGTCATTCTCATCCTCTAACCTCACTCGGACTAAAGCCGTCTGATTCAAGCTTGGCTTGCCAGAATCAGAAGCTACAATTTTAAAGTTATATTCTTTGGTGCTCTCATAATCAAGCAGTGAGGACGTCTCTAACAAATATTGGTTGTCATAGACGGCTTTTAGGTGGAAAGGGACATCCTTTTCAATAAAACAAATGACTTTTCCATTGACATCTGTGTCCTTATCTGACACCGAAATGAGAGCGATTTTAGTATTAATAGGGTCCTTCTCAGACAGGAAAACTGTGCCATTAATTGGACTGATAATATACCTCAGATCTATAGTTGGAGGATTATCATTAACATCCGTTACGTTAATAATAACACTGGCTCTAGCTGGACTAGAGCTACCGTCACTGGCCAGCACTACCATTTTGTGGATTCCACTTTCCTCTCTGTCCAGTAGCCTTTGCACCGTTATAAGGCCTGTGGTGGAGTTCAATGTAAAAAGCCTTTTAGTGGCTGATGAAACCTGGGGTCCATAAACGTATCTGATCTCAGCATTGGGCCCGATATCTGCATCTGTGGCTTGCAGCTGCACCACAGAAGTGCCCACTGGGGAATTCTCCGGTATGTGGACCTCCATCTGACTTTCTTTAAAAACCGGCCGATTGTCGTTCACGTCCGTCACCGTGACCTGAAGGATGGCCGTGCTGGACTTGCGGGGACTTCCCCCATCTTCAACCTTGATCTTCATCACATAGGTGTCCTTCTGCTCCCTGTCTAAGTTCTGCTGCACGATCAGCTGCGGCCACTTCTCCCCCTCCGGCGTCTCCACGATATCCAAGCCAAAGGCATTCTGCCCATTTATAAGCTCATAATGCTGCACGCTGTTGAAGCCGGTGTCCGGATCAGTGGCGGAAGGGATTGCAAACCGGCTGTTAATCAGCGTATTCTCCGGGATGGAAATGTTTATAACAGGAGAAGGAAACATAGGAGCGTTGTCATTTGTATCCTTCACAATTATTTTGATTTTAATCAGCCTAAAATAGTCATTTGGAAGGATGACCACCTCGATTTCAAAAGAACATTCATTTTCCTCATTGGATGGGCTGGGACAGAGCTTTTCTCTATCAATGCGGTTTGAAGTTGTAAAGATCTCTCCTGTACTGCTCAAAACTCTGAGCAAGGGGTTATCCCCAGCTTTAGAAACCAGCCTGTAAACCAGATTAGCACTCGCTCCCGTGACAGCATTCGTATGTGAAATGTTCAGATCCTTTGGTATGTTTCCAATGAGAGTATTCTCCTGCAATTCCTCTCTAATAGGGTAGATCAATTCTTGGGCAATAGCTGGATCTAGCCAACAGAATGTGACCATGGTGGCCAACAGGTAAAAATCCTTAGGGTCCATAGCAACTGCTTAATGGTCTTCCAGTTGTTATTTCAAACGTTTGTTGTCTGCTTTCATGCACAGCTGTGCTAGAAACCAAGATTCATCAAACCCTGAATTTGCAGGAGCCGCTGCCAGACCGCCCTATAAATAAACGATAATAGCAATGTTACTTATTACTTGTAAAGCAACCGCACTGTTGAAAACATGACGGAAAAATGGCTCTATAAACTAATATCCATCAAATTGCACTCGATGTTTTATATGTCATAATCATCAGAACATATCGATTAATATAAAGCAACACAAATGATCCAGTAACTGTTTTCTTCCATAATATATGCCGTTTTTTCGCATCATCCTCGAAAAATAGCCCCTTTAAGTCTGTTAGCCATTCCCCAAGGTAATGCCAAATCACCCCGAGTAACCATTCAAGTACTCAGCATCATCTTCCAAGATGCAATCCAATAAAATACAAAACTAGTCTCCAGGCGACGTTTCAAACACTTGATAAACTTAAGGAAAACAGCGCGTCGTTTGCAAAACAATATTAATAGTCATATTTCACTCAACAAAGAATCACACACTTGTACACTAACAAGAAAAAAAATAAATAGATTTTGAAAAATTGATAGTTACAGTATAATGCGCATTTTCTTACCGCTTATAAAAAGGTACTGTCAGCGAAGGTTTGGCTGAAGACAAGCTTCCCGTGGCCAGATATTGGAGCCGCACATGATTCCCCAAGATTATGGTTCCCGCAAGCAGCGACCGTAAGAAAAAAACAAAGCGAGTCCAAGTGCAGCGTGTCGAGCTGCTCGCTCATTGTCAGCGCGGCTCCACACCGACCCGGGGACGGAATACGCGGTGATCCATCGGAGAGAGAGAAGCGATGCTCAGGGGTGGCCAGGGAGACTGTGTGTGTGTGTGTGTGTGGGAAGGGGGGGTGGATGAGGGTGCTGGGATGGAGGGGCGGGGGGGGGGGGTCAAAGATTGACGTGGTAACGAAGCATGTATCAATTAAAGCCTTGGTTCTGGCTTTCAACTTTGCACCGCTGGCTGCGATCGCACTCACGCCTGTGCCGCAGGTCGCTTGCGATCCTCTTCAGTAATCAGGATCACCTGATCGCACTGTGCTCCTCTGGTCAGAGCGGGTCCATGCAGTCGCTCCACATCACCGTACTCCATAGAAGCCCGTGTTGCGACGACTGTGGGATCTATTTTAATGTTATTCTCAGTGCAGAGGGAGCCCGTGCCTCACTTTTTCTATTGCAGAAAGGAATTACAAGTTCACTCTGATCAATGTCCATTTACCAATGTAAGAGATGCCTGTTTTCTGCTAAATTAAGGAAATACATTTTCTCTTCGCGATATCCCAAGTGTCATCATCCAGCTCTGATCAGATTTCCGTGATGGTAACAGGTACGTACATGTCTATATAATCTAATCGTATAACAGTGCAATTACAGACTCCCGTGCCTCGCTCACTGCTGGTTCTCAGCGCTGGATTCCATGCAGTAACTCTCTACAAACCCGGCGGGGGGGGGTGGGTAAGTTACGCCACCAAGACGCCCCGCCCCCTGACAGCAGTTATTGGATAGTTTCTTATTCCGCGTCACATTAAGGGGAGTGGCAGCAAGGCCATTGGCTGGACCCAAAGTCACTTATGCTAAGTGCGAGTCGGTAAAAACACTTCCTGAGTTGCTGCAGGCTGCAGATGAAGCCGGACTTTCCTTTGCCGGCCGTGACAGTGTCCCTGGTGTCTGCACGAAGAGAATTCGCAATTCCCTCACTTTTTCATATGCCAATTTTTGGTTAACACTGTAGATACCTGTCATAAGAGGGGCCTTTATTTACAACGTTTATGCTGCCGAATAGCACAAATCTTGGTACCAGACAATCAACGTTGAGAACTAATCAAATGTCGTGCACTGTGACATTCATAAATTCCAGCAACAGCATAAAACTAAACACATACAATTTAACCCTCGGCTGAAAATGTGTAAAAGCTGTTAGACACTGACAGTTCTGCAGTCTGGGAGATGTTCGGTAACCCGTTTTATTTCGGTTACTTAGTAAGTGCCCTGTATAATACAATACAAGCTATACTAGTCAGTTCTGGGTTCAGTTTGTCGGGTTCATATTTTAGAGATATACGTTTCATGTTTTGCTCTGATTTTTATGGTATGCCATGTCATGCAGTAACCAAAATAAAAACAAACTCTCGGTATATGTTATTTCATCACTTAAGTGAAAATTTATGCGCATTTGCACAGCATGTGTTGCTCTTCTAATGCAGTATCTGCGGAAGACTGTGGTGCTATGGTAAACACTGCCACCTAGAGGTCACGCGCTATAAATGCGGGATTTGTCGAATGAGTTTAAATAGAAAGTGAATATCCGTTTCAAAACACACGGTCTGAAGACAATTAATAGAACAAAAATTCCAGCATCTATCTATCTATCTTACTCACTCACTCACTTATATATACTTACTTAGGCACTGTGGTGTCACACCTCTGGGACCAGGCTTCACATCGTCACTACGGCTCCATGTGTGTGGAGTTTGCATGTTCTCCCCGTGTCATCGTGGGGTTTCCACCCACAGTTCAAAATCATGCTAAGGTGAGCCGCAGGTTTCGAATTGCCTGTGCGTGCAACTGGTGTGTGAGTGCGCCCTGCAATGGGTTGGCGCTGCATTCTGGGTTGTTCCATGCCTTGTGCCTATAACTTACAGATAGGCTCTGGACATCCACAACCTTTGTATAGATTAATTTGTCTTCTGAAAAGCAATGCAGACCAGCTGAGCTGCTCAAAAGCCAATTTCAACAAAAATGCTAATTATTATTCATTGAAGTGATATCAGTTTATAAATATTTCTTGACTTTTATATAGTGTATTTGGTACTTTCTGTGTGTTTAATATTACATTTAAATTTAGATCAGATAAGTTTGCAGGGATATTGTCTATGTATCCTAACAATATTTTACCCGTTGAATGTACTCTGACATACATACTCTCTCTCTCTCTCTCTCTCTCTCTCTCTCTCTCTCTCTCTCTCTCTCTCTCTCTCTCTCTCACACACACACACACACACACACACACACACACACACACACAGAGAGAACAGTATTCATATCTTTGTAGGTATCCTCCATTGATTCCTATGGGCATAATTCATGTGGCAATGTAACCTTAACCCCTACCCAGCCTTAACCTTAACAATCATTAACCAAACAAAATACATGACTTTTAGAATTTTTAGCTTTTTGATTGCAGTGACAGACTTTTATAAAATTGAGTTTCCCCTTGTGGGGACTAAAAAAATGGTCAAAATGTCAAAATAGAAGATTTTTATCACATTGTGTCCCCACAATGTAATATATACATACCCCCCCTAACACACACACACACATACACACACACAGCAGGATAAATCAATCAAAATGATATGACTATAGAGTATTCATCTTGATCTGACTTCTATTTTGAAATAACAAATAACTGTGAACAGCCAAGTGGCAAGTTATAGCCTTTCCAGATAAGATATTCCAGGAAATGGATATTTCCTGATCGCTTGCTGAATTATTTGATCGTCATCCATCATTATAGAAACACAATGTCACTCTTCATAATGACAGTGTTATCAGCCAGACAAGTTGAACCTCTTGTCCTGACATATTCTAAACCAGCAGTACATTTCTTTTTACATTTGTTGTCGTTTTCTACAAGAATCCAATATCTTCTGCACACAATGTCCTTACCTGTCAATCAAAGCCAATTAAATATTCTTCTTCTAAATCAAAGACACAAATGCCTCATCCAGCAATACCAAAGAATCCACTGTTATTCTGGGGGTTTTCAGACTACAGCAGGTACCAGCAGATGTAATATCCAGGAAAACATGGAATGAAATACTCCCATTTTTGTTCAAACATATAATTATCATAATCAAACAGCTCCAGCAGAGTATCACACAAGCCTCACAGCATCTACAGCTACATTCATTTTAGGCAGTTATGGTCAGAGGCTGATGAATAGTAAGTAATTTAGTTTATTCTACTCATTGACATGGGTATACAATCACAATTAACATACAATTTCAAGTCGCCATTGTTCCATAACTAGTCCTACTTTATTGACTAAAACATTTCTAATAATACATTCTCCTAAATGAAATCTTTGAAACTTTATTTTCAGTATTATTATAGAAGTCATTGGGATCCAGAAATAATTTAGAAATGTCACTTAGTGCTTCATAGACTCATCACCCAAAAAATGAATTAATTAAAAGATTGATTGATTAATTAATTAACAAAAGATTCCTTTTCTTAACGACCTTTTCAAGGGTGATATATAATCTTCATTTCCATTTATACATTTTTAGTTAAAGATACGTATGAATACGTGAGCAGTTTTTTTCTTTGTTACAGAAAAGTTCAGTTAACATCTGAAGGCTGAAGAATTTTTCCACCATTTAGTTGAACACAAATAAGAGAATACAATAATCACTACATACTACAAAAATAAGCAAATATCACTTGAAAGCTAATGAAGACATTTTTTTCTTGGCTATTATAAGTATCACGAACAAATAATTCAAGAAAGACTGAATTAAAATTGTGTTGCAATAGAAGAAGTTAAACTTCTGTTTTGATATGCTTCTGCTGTATAATAATAGTAAGCAGTGACACTGTGACACTGTCGCTTGACATTGCCAGGGCATGTGGAATCACCTCCACTCGGGGCGTGTGCAGTCACCTCCACTCGGGGCGTGTGCAGTCACCTCCACTCGGGGCGTGTGGAATCACCTCCACTCGGGGCGTGTGCAGTCACCTCCACTCGGGGCGTGTGCAGTCACCTCCACTCGGGGCGTGTGGAATCACCTCCACTCGGGGCGTGTGCAGTCACCTCCACTCGGGGCGTGTGGAATCACCTCCACTCGGGGCGTGTGCAGTCACCTCCACTCGGGGCGTGTGGAATCACCTCCACTCCGGGCGTGTGGAATCACCTCCACTCGGGGCGTGTGCAGTCACCTCCACTCAGGGCGTGTGGAATCACCTCCACTCAGGGCGTGTGCAGTCACCTCCACTCAGGGCGTGTGCAGTCACCTCCGCTCAGGGCGTGTGCAGTCACCTCCACTCAGGGCGTGTGGAATCACCTCCACTTGGGGCGTGTGGAATCACCTCCACTCAGGGCGTGTGCAGTCACCTCCACTCGGGGCGTGTGCAGTCACCTCCACTCGGGGCATGTGCAGTCACCTCCACTCCGGGCGTGTGGAATCACCTCCACTCGGGGCATGTGGAATCACCTCCACTCGGGGTGTGTGCAGTCACCTCCACTCGGGGCGTGTGGAATCACCTCCACTCCGGGTGTGTGCAGTCACCTCCACTCGGGGCGTGTGCAGTCACCTCCACTCGGGGCGTGTGCAGTTCGTATGTTCTGTTCTGGGCGTTTCAGTTTCCTTTCACAGTGCAAAGACATGCAGCTTGACTAAATGGCATCTCTGAATCGCTGATAGTGTGTGTATGTACATGCCCTGGATGGACTGGCATCCTGCCCAGGGTGTGCCCTTGCTTTGTGTGCTGCGCGGCCTGGGATAGACTCCAGGCCCCCCCATGACCCTGCTCAGGAAAATGACTGAATGCATGGATAATAATAGTAGGGATACTGACTGTTTTGAGTAAATACCAGTTCTCCTTTGTCATAATGAAAAATAAGAAATAGATGCCAAAAAATGCAGAGTTACAATTTCAGCTGCGGCTGTAATTCAGTACAGTGGACAATTTTATATAGGTGGAAATCTCACTGGATGATTTGAGCATAAGTACCTTTGTGGAGGCTGCTGCAGCATGGCCCTGTCCAGGGACCCTCAGGTCACAAATTTCTGTCTTTAGCTATAGTGCAGCCTGATACCCTGTTTAAAATCTACAGCCTGCAAAGATGTCAGATATGGCTGCTCACACCTCTGAATTGTTATTGAATTTAAGTGCATTAGCTATGACTAAGGTTTCTTATTGAATCGTTTTCATTATTATAACAGCCGTGAAATGGGCAGCCTTTGTATATTTATCTGATTTATTTTGATGGTAATTTTTGTTGTTTGTTTTCATTGTTGTGGGCACAGGAGGAGTTCTTACAGCAATAAACCAAATAATTCATCATTGTTAAAAACAACTTCACTATGAGTTTTTTTTTTGTTGCTGATTTCGATGTTTTGCTTATTTTTTCTTTCATCTGAAAGGCTCATTAATTTCCCTTAATTTTGCTAATTATTTTTGTCTTTTTTATCTTGTCTGTATTTGTAGCAGGTGATTGTTGAAATGAGCAGACAAAATACAGACAAAACAAAAAATGATTAAATGATCATTCATTTTCTAATCATGACAGCAACAAAGTAAATGAATACATTTTATCATGATGACCTGTCAAAATGAAACGTATACTGTAGAACTCTTATGTCTTATGTATGCAGGTCAGGTAGATGTTAAATGTCTAATACAATAAAAATCTACAATAAAATAAGTTTTCTTAATGTTCTGGTTCTTAATAGAAGCTAATATTGGGTGATCAAATTATTACAACATGCGTAATTCATAATACTATTAAGTTGATTGGCTTGACTACTATTTTTTTTTGTAATTATTATACATTATCTTGCCATAACCAGAAAAAAATATATGCCCTTGCTGTAAGTTAATGACAGAATTGTTTTAATGGTTTGAAGTCATAATTATTATTATGATGTTTTATTTATCTACTTAGGCAATACTTTTGTCTGAAGCAGATTATAGTTATTAATTATTCAGAGGGATATTTTACAGGCGATGTACTTGTTCATGGAGGATAAGGCAATTGGCCTCTTCCACTGAAAACCACTTATGCCTCCCAAGTTTGGTGCACTGGTCCTTCTTAGGGTCCTTTATCACATAAAGGTTGTGTACAAGTCAGAACAGGCACAATCTGGCATTTCACATATGTAGTACTTTGTGTTTCAATGGATCATTTACTTTTACTTATCACAAATAATGTTTGGATCAGACCTCGGGCTAAAGAATATGTGTGTGGGGGGACAAAAATATATTTTAAAGTTGCCAAATAGTAATCTAGCATGTTATTCAGTTTCTCCATTGGTCAGAAAAGTCTTATTTTGGATGAGATGCCCTTTATGACATTAAGACACTTAAGAAGCAAGCATTTCTGCTTCATGTAATTGGCTTGTATCTTGTTCAGTTAATTGTCGGCTAATGTATTTCATTCAGATAGACTGAACTAGATTCCCGACAATGGAACAGGCAGACAATGAAACAGGCAAACAATGAAACAGGCAGACAATGACCAGACAGACCAAAAGCAGCTTCAGCTGTAGCAGGTTGGGCAGGACAAACATCCTGATTACTCTTGTCCATTATGGCTGCTGAATTTTTAAAAGCTATGCATGTATTTCCATAACCTCATGTCCAGTGCAGGGTCACAGTGAGCCTGGAGCCTGTCCCATACGGCATTGCGTTAGGATTGGCTGGGTGGAATGCTGGTCCATATATCCACACAGGCACCACATCAGTATTACAGGAAATATAAACTGCATGCTTATGTACTCTGGGCGCATATTCGTGTTACACAGGGAGGACATACAAACTCCACACATCTGGTTTATGGTTGTGGGGGCAGCAGTCTACCCAGGGATGCCTAGACCTCCCTCTCACGAGCCACCTCCCTCAGCTCCTCCGGGGGAATACCAAGGCGTTCCCAGGCCAGTCGAGAGACATAATCTCTCCAGTGTGTCCTGGGTCTGTCCCAGGGCCTCCCCCCTGGTTGGATATGCCCGAAACACCCCCCCAGGGAGACATCCAGGAGGCAGCCTACGTAGATGGCCAAACCACCTCGGCTGACCCCTTCGATGTGGAGGAGCACCAGCTCTACTTTGAGTGCCTCCCTAATGTCCGAGCTCCTCACCACATCTCTACGGCTGAGTACAGACACCCCGCAGAGGAAGCTCATTTCTGCCGCTTGTATCCATGATCTCATTCTTTCAGTCACTATGCAAAACTCATGACCATAGATGAGGGTAGGAATGTAGATCGACTGGTAAATTGAAAGCTTCGCCTTCCTTCTTAGCTCTCTGTTCACCATGATAGAACGGCACAGCATCTGCATTACTGCCAACGCTGCACCGGTCCGCCTGTCCATCTCTCGCTCCTCTCTTTCCACACTTGCGAACGAGACCCCGGGACACTTAAATTCCTCCGCTTGACGCAGTAACTCATCCCCCACCAGGACAGGGCAATCCACCTTTTTCCAGTCAAGAAGGATGAATTCAGATTCGGAGCTGCTGATCCTCAAACAGGCCGCTTCACACTGCCAGCTGCCCCAGTGCATGCTGGGAGTCACTGCTTGATGAAGCCACCAGGACCACATCATCTACAGAAAGCAAATATGTGATACTGAGGCCACTGAACTGGACCCCCCTCCATCCCTTGGATGCACCTTGAAATTCTCTCCATACTGTGCCATGTAATTAATTTATCCCAATTAATTTTTATTACAATTAGACTTAATTATAATAAATAATGCAAGTGGACATTTCTGATGTAGGATAGATTAGGTATGTGCTATTCCAAAGATTTGATCATTTACAGAAAAGGGGGAAAAAAATCATATAAAGGTCTCATGACAATAATCACCCTCCAAATTAAATTTCTCTCCCTATTTGCACCACGCTAAAGCAAATTTATTGGATACAGATATGGACATCTTAATTACAACCGTGATACTCAGCCAATGAATTAGGGGAAACGCATTTGCAGCAGGTTCATTTTGCTTTTGAAAGGAAAATGTCATCTTATAAAAGGGCCATGAGGTTTTTTTTTTCCTTTGTCTCGTGACATTTTCATAATATCGCTGTTTCACATCTCTGTATTTACAATCTGCAGAGGGTAGATTAGAAGTGTTGTAACTGTGAAGTGTAGATAAAATATCATGACCAGTCTCCTGTGACAAAGAGTGAGGGATTTTTGTGTTTCACGCATGCCGCCTTTGCTGGAATCGTGTTGCGAGCTTCCATATATTCACTCATATCATTTACCGCTAGATGATATATATGATCACTGTAGATAATAGTACCTGGATTAATGGTAGGAAGCAGGACAGAGGTAAATGTCCCAGTAATGATGCTGTATAAAACTGTTATTGTTGATATTTCCGAATATCATTTCTGCATTCTTATATTTGTTTGCTTTAAATTTTAGATTTTAATTTCCATTATGCCTTATTTATTCTTCAGGACTATAATCTCTCTATAATCTATTACACACACATCTGCGCAGAAACACCTGCTTTTAAGGAGATGAATATGGAAAAAAATGCAAAAAAAAAAAAAGATGCCTCCTGAAGGTTAGGAAGCGTAAACATGCACCAGCAGATACGTGTGGCATCATGTCACCACATCTATGCCGATGTGAAGCTTGTAGACGTACACATCCGCTGTCCCCTCACCTCCATCATTAAGTTCTTGCCGTTTCATTATGCACAGAAATTGACCTTCCAGGTCTCCTTCAACATATATCACTGGGGGATGACATATCAGCCGTGATAAGATAATTACAGATAATTCTTTTTTAATGAATGGAAATATTACAATTACAAGTTCTTAGTCCTAGATAATGAAATATACATTTAAAAAAATATTTTTAAGACACATAAAGCATCTTCAAGGGTTATTTATGCTGTAAATAATTTTCATGTTTAGGAATGAATGATGAAATTCCATTTTATTTAGCTTTCATTTTATAAATTTAATTAATTGATGAATTAATTAATGTCTCTATAAACATAATCAAGTAATTGTAGACTGTTTATTTTCTTCTTTATCAGTATTATCTATGCGTGTGTCCGCATAAATGATCTCAGTCTCCAGTGACGATTGCTTTTAGCATCAGCTAAGGCACGGCCATTAATATTATCCTTCAAAGAGGCTGGGTGGCCTCGCCTGCTTACAATGATGATAAGTCATTCCTAACCTCCGAATATCAACGAACACAGAATATAGGAAGGTAGTTTTCGTATGTCCGTATTCAATGTCATGATGGCTGCTACAGCAGAATTACCCTTAAAAGAATGCTAAACATAAAAAAAATGCATAGTTACTTACATATGTTATTCCCAGTGATAAAGTTAGGAAACACTCATCAGAGGGCAAAAAAATATTCATTTACAGAAATATTGATTTTTGTTTGTGTGTTATGGGTGATACCATGTTACTGCAGCCTTTGGTTTTCAGCAGAAATGGCCGAGTTTATATAAGACTAAGAGTTCGAAAAAGAAGTGAAATCATTAGTCAATAGTTATGCTATCTACAGAACACTCCTTGAAACGGTTTTAAGCTGTGAATGTATTTTCCCCCTATATTATATTTCAGACTTTCATATTTCAGTGGTACTGCTAGCATGTCAGTAGATTAGTGGATTGCTTGGTTATTCAGAGCTTGACTCGGGCCTTTTTCTCCGTGGAAAATGTGCAGCAAATCCCTCTTTGTTTTTATAAAACCAGCCATATGCTTTCTGAAAACCCTCTCCATGTCATACCAAGCCATCATCACAGGCTCATTCCCACCGAGGTCCCAATGCTACCTATCTGCTTTTTACAAAGGGATGCAAAACAGCGCTCTCTCCTTTCATTTAATCTGACCTGTCTCACTTCTCCTTGTAACTGCAGTGGACAAACCTAAATAATTAATATTACTCTTCCAGCTTTTCTTGAATAGGCAGTTGTTGTGAATTCATGCAGGCCCAAAGAGGCAGGAAGACCACTGAAGCATCTTTGCTTTGAAATCTCTGAAAGATTCGTTGCTAAATAGCAGGAAGTATCATTGAAACGTTTGAAAAAGATGTCTGTGTGGCAGCATTAGAAGGCGGCATGGAGGGCAGCCATTAAAGTTACTGCTTCACTTTACAGTCCTTGGATTTTCTCAGCAGATACTAAGTGCAGTGAGATGCCCATTTCCTGCCTGGTGTTTCAAGTTCACAGAAACACTTTGAGCAAACCATCTGAAAACGCTGTCTGTTGATATATCATTTCCCCCCCACCCCAGCTTCAGTGACAGTGTCCAATCCAGGAACCTGCAGGCATTAGGTGAGAACTAACTAAGATGTGACCTAACTAAGGTGAGAACTAACTATGGTGAGAACTAAGATGAGAACTAACTAATGTGAGATCTATCTATGGTGAGAACTAACTAAGGTGAGAACTAACTAATGTGAGAACGAACTAAGGTGGGAACTAACTAAGGTGAGAACTAACTAAGGTGAGAACTAACTAAGGTGAGAACGAACTAAGATGTGAACTAACTAAGGTGAGAACTAACTATAGTGAGAACTAACTAAGGTGAGAACTAACTAATGTGAGAACGAACTAAGGTGGGAACTAACTTTCATGCAATGTCATGCAAATCTTTGTGTTCTGGTTTTTTTTAGCACTGAATCAGCTGCTGATAAATTATTTACTGGTTTATTATCATGGGTCCTGTTCAAATTTATATACTATAGAATTTTGTGATTGAAGTGAACCTGATGAGACATTGGTCATATGTGTCATAGATACACAAAGCAATTATTGTTGCTTTACTTACTCATTTCTACTGAACACCATAGGATCTTTCATTCATTGTATGTTTCAACAGACAGGTTAAGGAGGCAGTGGGGTGATGATGAACTGGTGAAACTGGGTTTGGTGCTGTTGGAAGTGACAGCATGGTATTCCCCGGACAGCCCTGTTATTCGGTCCGGCTGTCTAAGCTGTACTCATCCCGCACTCACCAGCTTGTACGATTTCTAGAATGACCAGATACATCAACTAGATGTGTTTTTACCTGAATTCTGAGAGTCCTTGTTGTTATTTGTAGGTCTGTGATGACTGCCCCCCCCCCGGTAACACAGCCATCAAACCACTGCGCACCGTCCTCACCCAGTCCATTGTGATTCATTTACGTATTTTTTTTCAGTTACGTTTAATTTGCAGTATTTCATTAATTACACAACATTACTCCATTTGTTTGTTAACATTTACTTAACGGACCAGTGCTAAAATCGTATGCATGTTCCCCAGCCGTTGGGGAATTCAATAAGGCAATGGTCAGCACAGCAAATGAAACTGAATTTGACATTAAGGGTAATTAACAGTGGTGAATATGTCGCACATGGGTGTGGTGGACCATTATGCTCGATCACTTATCATACAGAATAAATGCATTTTATTTGCCATGTGATTATCAAACTGTCAGAGAAAATTAGGTTTATACAGGATTTTGACAGTTAAGCATAGTACAAAATGTTAAATGGTAATCTTGGCATTTCTGTAGACAGATTATTACATTCATGTCCATTTTAAATTAAGTACACAAGGTACAAAATTCACATCAGAATATCACTACCTATTTATTGCAAAGCAATGTTTATCTTCCTTCTCCATAAATAATGGGGAAATGGAAGTCAGAACAAATAAGTCAGACCAGGTCTCCATAACCACAGACTCAGGCTTGATCTGGAGGATCCCTATATGTACTCAAGGGACACTGTTTCCATTGTGTCATACGTCTTTCAGGGGGCTTCCCTCCAGTGGGACATGGCCTAGGACAGCATGGGAGCCATCCAGGTAGCACCTGTACACAATCAAAAGAATAAATATGTGAACCCTTTGGAACTACCTGGTTTTGTGCCTTAATTCGTCATAATATGCAATCTGATATTCATATGTGTTACAATAATGAACAAAGACAATCTGTCTGAACTAATATGTATCATTTTTGTACATATTGAATGTATCATTCAAATATTCAGAGTGTAGGCTGGAAAAAGCAATTGAACCTGTGAATTTAATATCTGGTTGAACCTCCTTTGGCAGCAATAACCTCAGACAAGCGCTTCCATTAGCTGTGGATCAGGTTGAGTTTAGTATCATTCTTCCTTAAAGAACTGCTTCGGCTCAGCCATATTCTTAGGATGTCTGGTGTAAATGGCTCCCATGACATCATTCCACAGCATCCTGTTTGGAATAAGGTCTGGACTCTGACTGGGCCACTCCAAAAAGGCAGATTTTCTTTTTTGAAGCCACTCTGTAGTAGATTTGATTGATTGATGCTTGATTGATTGATGTTTGGGGTCATTGTCCTGCTGCATCACCCAACATCCACTGATGATAGCGGGCAGCCACCCTGAAATTATCCTTACAGTATATCTCGATAATCTTGATTATTAATTTTCCCCTTGATGATGGCAGGCTGTCCAGACCCTGAGGCAGCAAAGCAGCCCAAAATCATGATGCTCCCTCTGCTGAATTTCACTGTTGGGATGATGTTTTCATCCTTATATTTGGTGCCCTTTTTACTCCGCATGCTCTCCTCAAACAATTCAACCGTAGTCTCATCAGTCCACAGAACATTCTCCCAGCATCAGTGTGGAATGCAAAGCTGGCCTTTGGCAAACTCCAACAATACAGCAAGGTTCCTTTCTGGAGAGCCGTGGCAATCTGCCATTGTCATTGTCAGCACCTGTTTTGTCTCTGTCTTTCGTGTCCCTTCCCTGTTTGGCCAGCAGGTGTCGCTGGCCATCTTGTCTTTCCTAGTCCCTTAATTGAATTATTGGTTTCATTTGTTGCCTGTTTTCCCTACCCATGTTAATTAGTCTCACCTGCCCTGTCTTAGTCTTGCTAGTCTTAGTATTTAAGTTCCTGCCTCTGTTCATTTCCCTGTTGGTTCGTTGAATGTTAGTTGTTCATGTTTAGTCCAGCTTGTTGTATTTTGCCTGCCTGCCTTATCCCAGCTGTTTTTTTTGTCCTAGTCTATTTGTTATTTGGTTACTGTTATTCCCCTTTTGTTTTTGACCCTCGTGGTGTGCTTTTGTTTTAGTAGTGTCCCTAGTGCTTTCCCTTTTTAATAAACCCCAGTGTTCCCTGAGCCGCGAGTGAGTCGTCCAAATTTCTGTTCCTGCCTGCATCGTGCCCCGGTCACGCTCCAAAACCCCCCACAACCATGACAGTCATGGTCCTGCCATGGTCATCATGCCTGTTCAGTGTTTTGCATATGGCAGACTCATGAACAGAGATGTTAACCACTTCCAGTGATTCCTTTTTAACATCACAGAGCATTCTGCATTGTGTCTGTCATCTTAGCTGGGTGTCCACAATGAAACTATTAGCCTACGTTAGGCATGTGCGCATCGACATAGTGATGGGGGATTTCGTTTTTTTGGTGTAAATATGCAGCAGTCACACTGTGTATCACACTATGAAGCTGCATTCAGGTTAGCAACCGGGAAATCACCTTTGAAAGCAGCTCCTCCATATCCACACCACAAGTCTAAAATGGAGTTTTCAGAAGTATACGACTGAGAGCGTTTACAGAAGTCTTTGTTTTTGGGGGCTGAAAACCCCAGGGCAGTGTGAACGAAAAGCGAAAATGGAGACTAATGTCTGTTTTTTTAAATGAAAACCTAGCAGTATGGATATAGTCTCATACAAGCAGTGGGGCTAGTAGTGAAGCTAAAATCACCCCCACCCACTCTGACAGCGAGCGCAGACAGACCAGGGGGGGAGGGCTCTTGTAAGGGATTCTTGACTGTCATCGCCAGCGGTCGCTCCCCTGACTGCCGTGCTAGCTCTGCTTCTAGGTGGGACCTAAGCTAGCCAAAGTGCTTGCCAAAGTGTCATAGATATCGTACCAGTAGAAAGCCAAGTTGCACATAAAACAACTTGTGTGTTTGGTGATATTTGTTGAGCTCTGTTGAAAATTTGCATTTGAAATTACCTACCACTTCAGAAAAAAACTGCTCATTTTATGTTCACCCCCTTTCTGTAGCTAGCTAGTACCGTTAATCTGCATGCATGAATCCACTGAAGTGAAGGGAAGGAATGATAACAGAGAAAGGATGTGTGTTGAGTGTGGCAGCAGGGTTTGTTGGCTGACACTACTTTCTGATTTGTTGAGCATCTCGATGGAATCAGCTGGAAAGAACGCCAGACTGCAGCACATTAAAGATAAACTCGCTTGACATTATGACGCATGAAATTGCCAAACAGATTTATTTATGTATTAAGCGAAGATGTTGGAATGCTGTTCTGGATCGTTCCAGCCACCTTTAACCCCTGGCTCTAATCCACACCTGTAACCTACATAATTTCATTGACAGGACTCCAGCTTCAACTCCTGACTCCATTTTGCTTTTGCTGAAGTCATTAGCCCAGGGATTGACATACTTTTCCCAACCTGCACTATGAATATTTCAATTATGAGATCAATACATACAAGAACAATACAATAATTTGTATGTTATCAGATAAAACGGTTGAGATGCCCAAAACAACTCAGCCGGCTCCTTTCAATCTGAAAGAGCAGCAGCCCTAATTCGAGGTCCTTACAGACCTCAACCCCTGGATTTGTCACACAAAGTTAACAACTTGACTGCTTGCACTTCCAATCTTGTTCCTTTAGTAATTACCTACAATTCATGACCATGGGCAGATTGACTGGTAAACTCCACTTTACCACCAGAGACCTCCTCAATGCCTACAAAGCTGCAGTCACCAAATGGAACCACCTGTAAATCTTACACTCCCTCTTACCATCACCCATGAAGACCACGATGTCACAAACTATTTCACTAAGGGAACACTCTCCCCCTTCATCTGAAAGCAGCAATCGACTCCCTGACAGAGTACCATGACTTCAGATTTGAAGGCAGTAATTCTGACACTCAGCATCAAATCACTCAATTGCATGCTGGTCGGATGAGGCTAAAAGTGCAACACCGTCTAAAAATAGCAGGGATGCCATTTTAGCCCCCCCATATCAGGCGTCCATCCAATTTATGCCTTGAAAATCAGAAATGGGAGTGGAGATGAGATACACCCCTGTGGGAGGCTAACATCCACCCTTAACAGTTTTGATTCTGCACTAAGGATGCTGACACAACTCTTACTGCATAGATATAGAGACCGTACAGTGTGCATAAGCAGCCTGGTGCCCCACATTCCTGCAGCACCTCCCACGATATATGCCAGGGCATGAGGTCATATGCCAAGCGCACAAAGCACATATAGACTATAATAACATGTTGCCATCCTGCTGAATATGATTCCCTATATAGTAAATGGAGCCCATCCTTGGTTGCCCTTTATAACCCGTGCCCTAGGGTGTTGTGGCAATATGGACGCTTGCGAAAATGGTGCTTGTTAAGGAAAACCCATGGCTTGCACAGATGTCTAACAACAACTCAGCACTTGGATTTAGATCTAGGAGGCTGTTCTTTCCAAAAATGTCTGTCCAGGTATCTCCATCATTCGACTCATGTGCGTGAAAGTCTCCCAGTAGGACCACACAGTGCATAGAATGTCCCTTCTGAGAACCTTACTTGCTTTCTGCAAAACAGCAGGGGACTCTGCACCACTCTTCAGTGCAAACACACAGACAGCACCGTTTTCCTCTTTGCGACTCATAACTGCATGGAGGCAACCCTCTCGTCCACTGGGAAAAACCCAGCTGATGATGATTATCCTAAGCAATACCAGTCCTAGCTGATATGGAGCCCTATGCAAGCATCAGGGGCCCCCTGTGTCACCTATTGGATTGACCAACCCAGATCTAAGGATAGGTCTATCTTATCCCCAAGGATAGGTCTAAGGATAGGTTTATCCTATCCCCAAGGATAGGTCTAAGGATAGGTTTATTTCCTACTACTGGGTTTATTCCTTCAGCCTATGTATATTGTCATTTTATTGTTTTCTCTTCAATGTTTACTGGTATTAGCTTCCAAGCTGTTGAAATAATGCAACAGGCCGGCCTGACATTGTGTAACATATTCTACCCTAATGTAAGACAGAGGTCTTGTCAAGAATCTAGAACCAAAAAAGGGTTAAAGGGCCGTTGAAGGTTATTGCTGTTGGCTCCTATTGACTATGTCACATCTGAGTGGACAGCGGTGGCTCTACACAGCATGTCCAACACAAGCACACCAATAAAAGCCATAAGATTGTCACAGCAGGAAAGCACATCTGTAAACGGCCTGGAGTCTCTTTCGCTGTCCGAGTTTTCACTCTCATCGTGTCGCCTACATGCCAGCTCCTGTCGACCCAAGAATTAAATAGCCTCAATCAACGTTTTTCAGAATCTTTTGGTTGGGAAAGTTTAAAAACGCACCATAATCCACAACGATCCATTCAACTACTAAATAGAAGGTTATGAGAAATGCAGTCAAGTCTAACAGCTTAGTGAGGCAGAAAATGTTCTGCTGCACTGAACTTCCATTTATCATCCTATGGATGGTGCTGTTTTGCACAATACTTCGTCAGACATTTTTTGAACATTTACATTATTTGCTTTCACATGGAAATGCTCATTGTGTGATACACTGGCATTAAATTACATTTTCTGATATGAATATTACTGTTGCTATTCTTCTTTCCTTTTCTTTTTTTGGGTGAAGCTCTGCTTCACCTGTTGTCTTAAGGAATCCACCACTGCAGGAAAAGCTGCTTCCTCCTCGAATGGCCACTTTCTCAGTCTGCATGACAAACTGGTAACCTAATAAGCAGATAAAACACAGTATGTTTGTTCAATTTGTTGTTTTTAGTGTGGGCTCTTGTTAAAAAGATTTAAAGGAAGAAATTAGCATATATTCCAGGTATTATCCATAACCCACTACTAACCCTACTTGTTACTCTAACCCCACAACCAAAGAGTACCACCCACTCAAATGAGATTTTCAGAATAAACAACGTGGCACTATTATATAACCTGTAATGACTTGTATTATATTAAATCTGGATTACATTGTGTATAAGTTTAAATATTCGGTAATGCTTTACATTAACTGTACCTTCATAGTGCTTTTATGTTCCATTCATTCAGTGCACCTTCATAATGTATTCATTAAGTATTCATAAAACATTCATGAACATCAGGTATGTATATCTTAACATCCTAACATCCCTTAACAGCTGTAATATACATTAATAACAAACATTATATAATAATAACAAACATTATAATTCTTAGAATGTAAATGTTAGAAATCAGGCTTATAAATGTTAGAAATTCATGCAAATGAATGTTCTATGAATGTATTATGAAGCCATTATGAAGGTGCACTGAATGTTCTATGAATGTATAATGAATGCATTATGATGGTGCATTTAATGTCAAGCGTTACCAAATATTCAATTAAATACTTTTATTATTTTTATTACAAAGTTGGAGAATATATGAGGCAGTTAAATGGCCATTATGACATACTTTCAAGATTCCGCCGTCCTGAAGAAATGTAAAAAACAGATTAATTGCTCAGCTTAGCTTGGCACAGGTTGGCACAAAATGTTGGACTGGATTACTAACCCCCTTGCAGGGAATATGTGATGCCACTCCTGTATGGCAGAAAACATGGCATCGCTATTCGGAAGATAGTGCTTAAGTCAGCACCTGAGCTAAAGCAGATGTGCAAATGTTCACATCAGAGAATCACACAAGCCAGAAACTGAAAGCTTGGGCAGAACAAACGCAAAAGTCAGACATTGGCAGGGAATGGAGAGTCGATGAATGCTGTCAGTTCGGTGACCTCTTACAAGAAGGGAGTTGTCATCACTCTCTGACTGTGTGCCTCTCTGTGATGCACTGACATTAACAGTAAGGCATAAGCATTTTGGACGCACTGGAAGCACACAGAGGTGACCTGAGCGCTGAGGAAGCCAGCTGGGAGAGCCGAAAGAAAAAAACGACAAAAAAACAAAGACTTGTCTTGATTGAAAGCGAGGTCACCTCCTTTGAGGGATTTATTTAGAGCACATTCAAGGGCCTCCAAAACAACTGCCAGGTCCCAAACTTTTAAGGTAAAGGTTGCTATGGATGAAATCACTCTGCCCTTCAGAAACCAGTCAATTACGATGCATTGCTGTGGAAGTATTGCAGACCGTGAGGGTCAAAGGAGAGCATTTCCTCTCCAGAAACAACTATTAAAAATTGCATTATGATGCAGATATGGCCATGCTCTTAAAAAGCCAGGTTTCTGGAACTCAGTACAGTTATTTCCAACTGAATCGTGTGTTGTTTGAGGTGAGAAAAACACAGCTGCTTAACAGAGAACAGTAACAGGTTATGTGCAGTAAGGACCTCTCCTACAGAAGGCCATCTTGGAGGTGGTGATGGTCAACACAGTGCAGTTAATGGTTTTATCCTGGGGGCAGCTTGGTGGCACAGCGGTTAGCACTGTTGCCTCACACTTCTGGGATTTCAAGTCTCTGCCATGGCTCCATGTGTGTGGAGTTTGCATGTTCTCCCCGTGTTTGTGCAGTTTGCATGTTCTCCCCGTGTCGTCGTGGGGTTTCCTCCAGTTTCCCCCCACAGTTCAAAACATGCTGAGGCTGACTGGAGTTAACAAATTGCCTGTAGGTGTACCTGTGTGAGTGACTGATGTGTGAATGTGCCCTGCGATGGGTTGGAGCCTCATCCTGGGTTATTCCCTGCTCTGCACCCATAGCCTCCAGGATAGGCTCTGGACTCCCCGTGAAGATGGATGGATGGATGGGTTTAATCCTAAAGCCAATGGATTACTCAAGGAGCAAAGAACAAACAGCTACACAAGGACAGTGTATACAGGGACAGTCAAGGTGAACAGGAAAAGTCATAATCTGATATTGCTGGCGAAGATAGGCCAGACTTCACATAAAGCATTACTTGTTTGTCAATTCAGTGGCTTTGATGTACAAATTTGACCCAGGGGACAAATAATTCATTAGCACTCATTTTGTAAAATCAGTAACGATTACATATGCAAAATTATCACAATGATTGTAAAAAAAAATGCACCACATACATAGTTTATACAGCGAAAAATGAAACTATCTCACCATTTCTCAAAAGCAAGGTACGTACAGTGCTCCTGTAACAGCACAAGCAGAATCACAACTGTAAGGAGCGATTTATAAAATGTTAAATAATATTAAAATATTGATAAGATTTAAGCTAGAAATTATCTAAGACTGTGCCTGTTACATGACTAATGAATTGTATTTCTTTAGCGAAAAGCCTGACAGATTGCTAAAGAAACCATGAATTTCTTACATACAGTATCTGTCTCTTCCGTGCCTTCAGTGAGAATGTTAAGTGTGACTGTTCTCTATTTAGAACATTCACTCTCTCTCTTTTCTAAGCATGTGGTACATAAGAACATCGATAGTTGTGCCAAAGCTGATATAGTAAAGAAATTTGACACCTTTCATATTTAAATCTAATAAGTAATTCACGTTGGTATAATGGCCTCTTTAAATTTAGGGATATAATCCAGACCTGTCAAGCTAAACTGAGTATATCACTATTTAAGCCCAAGCTCACGGGTATGCTAAGGTTTCAATCTAAAACTCAGAGGTGACAAAAGTTAAACCTAAAGATCATTTTTTTGTGTGATGTCACTTGACTGGATGCAAATCATATGTCTTTATGTTTATTAGGTAAACCACCGAATTTGCATCAAGACACATCTGACCGGCGCACTATGGGCATTTCACTATAACCACTTGTCTTTAGACTCTGGGAGGATAACATTGTAAACTGTGTATGAATGTGAGGAGAGCACAAGAGCTTCCCAGGTGAAATATTGCATTGAGTTGGAACCAGGTTCAAACATGCCTCTGTTCTTCTGTTATCAGGTACTATATATTTATAAGTGACACAAATAGCTTAAAATCTACCTCCATCCATCTATCCATCCATTATCTTCCGGTTATCCGAGGTCGGGTTGCGGGGGTAGCAGTCTCAGCAGACCCAGACTTTCCTCTCCCCGGCCACTTCATCCAGCTCCTCTGGGGGAATCCCGAGGCGTTCCCAGGCCAGCCGAGAGACATAGTCCTTCCAGCGTGTCCTGGGTCTTCCCCGGGGCCTCCTCCCAGTGGGACATGCCCGGAACACCTCACCAGGGAGGCATCCAGGAGGCATCCTGACCAGATGCCCAAGCCACCTCATCTGGCTCCTCTCGATGCTGAGGAGAAGCGGTTCTACTCTGAGTCTCTCCCGAATGACCGAGCTCCTCACCCTATCTCTAAGGGAGAGCCCAGCCACCCTGCGGAGGAAACTCATTTCGGTGGTTTGTACTCGCGATCTCGTTCTTTCGGTCACTACCCACAGCTCGTGACCATAGGTGAGGGTAGGAACGTAGATCGACTGGTAAATCGAGAGCTTTTCCTTTTGGCTCAGCTCTTTCTTCTGACGCCGCACCAATCCGCCTGTCGATCTCCCGCTCCATCCTCCCCTCACTTGTGAACAAGACCCCGAGGTACTTTAACTCCTCCACTTGGGGGAGGACCCCCTCCCCGACCCGGAGAGAGCATTCCACCCTTTTCCGGCTGAGGACCATGGTCTCGGATTTGGAGGTGCCGATTCTCATCCCAGCCGCTTCACACTCGGCTACGAACTGTCCAAGTGAGAGCCGAAGGTCATACTGTAGTCCGATGAAGCCAACAGAACCACATCATCTGCAAAAAGCAGAGACCTAATCCTGAGGTCACCAAACTGGACACCCTCAGCTCCCTGGCTGCACCTAGAAAATCCGTCCATAAAAGCTATGAACAGAATTGGTGACAAAGGGCAGCCCTGACGGAGTCCAACCCTCACCGGAAAAGAGTTTGACTTATTGCCGCCCATACGGACCAAGCTCTGACACCGGTAATACAGGGACCAAACAACCCTTATAAGGAAGCCCGGCACCCTATACTCCCGGAGCACCCCCACAGGACCCCCCGAGGGACACGGTCAAATGCCTTCTCCAAGTCCACAAAACACATATAGACTGGTTAGGCAAACTCCCATGAACCCACCAAGACCCTGCTGAGAATATTGAGCTGGTCCACTGTTCCACGGCCAGCACAAAAACCACACTGCTCCTCCTGAATCCGAGGTTTGACAGTTTGATGGACCCTCCTCTCCAGAACCCCTGAATAGACCTTACCAGGGAGGCTGAGGAGTGTGATCCCCCTATAGTTGGAGCACACCCTCTGGTCCCCCTTCTTAAAGAGGGGAACAACCGCTCCGGTCTGCCAGTCCAGAAGCACTGCCCCTGATGTCCACGTGATGCTGTGTATGCGTGTCAACCAGGACAGCCCCACAGCATCCAGAGCCTTAAGAAACTCTGGGCGGATCTCTTCCACCCCCGGGGTCCGGCCACTGAGGAGCAATTTAACCACCTCAGCACCCTCTGCCCCCGAGATAGGGGAGTCCACCCCCAAGTCCGCAGACTCTGCTTCCTCGTTGGAAGGCGTGTCGGGATTGAGGAGGTCTTCGAAGTATTCCCTCCACCAATCCAAAACGTCCCAAGCTGAGGTCAGCAGCGCCCCATCCCCACCATAAACAGTGTTGATGCTGGACCTCTTTCCCGCCCTGAGCCACCAGATGGTGGACCAGAATCTCCTCGAAGCCGTCCAGAAGTCGTTTTCCATGGCCTCGCCAAACTCCTCCCACAACTGATTTTTTGCCTCGGCGACCGCCGAAGCAGCATTCCACTTGGTCCACCGGTACCCGTCAGCTGCCTCTGGAGTCCTACAGGCTAAAAAGGCCCAATAGGACTCCTTCTTCAGCTTGACAGCATCCCTCACCACCGGTGTCCACCAGCGGGTTCGGGGATTGCCGCCGCGACAAGCACCGACCACCTTACGGCCACAGCTCCGGTCAGCCGCCTCCACAATGGAGGCGCGGAACATGGCCCATTCGGACTCGATGTCCCCCGCCTCCCCCGGGACATGGGAGAAGTTCTGCCGGAGGTAGGAGTTGAAGCTCCTCCTGACAGGGGATTCTGCCAGACGTTCCCAGCAGACCCTCACTATACACTTGGGCCTGCCAGGCCTAAAATCTACCTATTTCAGAAAAATGGCTTAATACTACTAGCCTTCTCGCTAAGAGAAGAGAGTTTCACTGAACTTTCTGCATTCTCAGTGATGCTATCTGAGCTCTTATCCAGCTGGAGCTGTAATTTAATATAGTACTCACAATAACGATACTGGAACAAAGCACTGACATTTGTCTGGGCCTCTGCACACATCCCTCCCAACTCCTACTGCATGACTTACACAATTATAATCAACAAAGAAAAGGAAAGACATGCCACTACAAATGAAGCCTTATTGCCTCGGTAATATGCCTTTACTTCAGATGAATGGTACAGGTGAGACAGCAACCATATACTCTGTGTTTGGCACTGTGCTCTTTGGTTATCTCCCTGTCCTGACTAGTGGCATTGCATCCATTCAGGCTCTCTCAGCTGTGTTAATGCCTTTTACTTTTGTAGATTTTTTCATATATCTAGCCCAATCCAAAATACTCACACGTCATATTCCAAGTATGTAACAATACAATACACACTACAAATCCACTCACACTGGGGTAGCTATATACCAACCCCATCTGCAGTCAGATGCTCTCTCTCTCTCTCTCTCTCTCTATATATATATATATATATATATATATATATATATATATATATATAGCATAAAATAACAGTTTTAAAGAATCTCAGTAAACAAAGTCATTTGAATGCATCATCGGTGTTTGATGGATTTCAAGTGAGTAAACTAAAACACTGAGGGCCGAAACCACATGACTTTTCTCTCCTGACAGAAAACAGGATCCCTTCTGTCAGTTCTCCTGCAAATGCTCTGCTGTCCTTCCTCTGGTGACTGTAGCCTCACAGTCTGCAGAGCGGGAGGAGCAAGTAGAAGCAGAGCAGCTTCTGTCTGACGCAGCTGCTCTTATTTACCTGGGAGGTAAAACCGTTTTTGTTTACTCCCCACAAATTAACAAGAAAACAAAGGTAATTACCATGCAAAGATAAAGAATAAGCTCACACAGAAGGCTGCTGTATGGTTTTAGCTACAATATCCAGCTTCAGTGCCAGAGGCTTTAGTAAAAGTGCAGGCGTAGCATCCTCTTGACAGCAGAACTCACATAACCCTAATGAAGGAATATTAAATGCCGTATCTATTTATCATACCAACACACTACCCCGTCTCCTAAGATTTTATACGTACTACGATATAGTTTAGCTTTTATAGTTTGGGAAGATGCTCTCGTATTTGAGAACCACATAGGAAAATCTAATTTATAAGTATGAAAAAAAGACAAGTTTCCAAGTAAACAAAATAGAAGCTGCAGTGCATAAGTGCCCTCCCCCATCTAGAAAAGAAAAAAAATAAAACCTGGAGCTGATGTGCAACCAGCACAGGAAAATTGCAGATAATGCATCCACTAGAGAATTTGTTTCAGCTCCAGTTTAAAGCATACACTACTGTAAGTGAAAACATACATGCATGCAAACACACTGACACACACACACACACACACATACACATACATAATTATATCGTTGTGGGGACTCTCCATTCATTTCTATGTGGAAAACTCTAATCCCAACATGACGACCTTAACCCCTACCCAGTCCTAACCTTAACCAAAAGTAACCAAACAAAATACGAGACATTTGGCATTTTTACTTTTTTGATTGCAATCATAGACCCTTGTGGGGAATTGAAAAATGGTCCCCACAACATCAAAATAACAGGTTTCTATCACATTGTGGGGGCCATTCCCCACAATGTGATATAAACTTAATCCAGACACACACACACTCTCACAGACACACACATAAACAAACACATATGCACGCACATTCACATGCACGCACAGTCAAGAGTAGAATTTACTGGCATCCTTTCCATCGATCGTCCAGCCTCCCCTCCTGGTCACAGTGACGGGGGCCTGGAGCTGATCTCAGGCAGCACAAGGCTGAGGTACACTCTGGATTGGATGTCCTGACATTATCTCAAGAAAAATGATGTATACATTTTTCAAATTCTGGAGATGTTTCATAAGAAAATCAACTACAAAAGAAGGCGATTTTCAGTCCCTGCCTACCTCACCTCTTGTGTATTTAGTTCTGAAGTAACTTACTGTATAGAAATACAGTCATGGCCAACCATGGAAATATGCAAGCTCCAAATCCATACAGTGTTTCTGTGTCTTTGGAGATGGAGAACAGAGCTACTTGATGTCAGAAGCTGCAGAGGGGTTCCAGGGATTCCATCTGTATCCCGTTTTTGGACAGCAAAGGCTGCATACTGAATAATGGGCCTTATACCCTGCCACCCCCCAGGCCCCCACCACCATGTCATGCACAGTCATAAAATGCTGTAAAAACATCTTCAAAACATGGAATTCTTATCAACCACAAAAGACCCTACTGAGAAAAATTATCCAATACGTATCCCACTCCCAAACACGAAAACATCACTTTCAGTGTTTGTACTGATGATTTGAGTTTGTACTAGTTGGGTACCCCAGTGGAATGCACAATTCAATGACAGGTAAAATAAAACCTCACGGAACTTATCAAAAACCTGCTGAAGCCTAGATCCTTCTGGGGAAAATGTTCCATGAACAAAGGAAACAGATTTTCAACGATGCAATTCTGTAAGCACAGTGAAATAACATGTTACTTCTAAAGTACATCCAATATTTAACAATTCTGGAACATACATTGTGCAAAAATTATTAAAGGTGCATCACTCATATATGCTCCCGGGATAGGGTCCGGGGCCCCGCGGAGTGGACACTAAGCAGTTTGGATAATGGATGGATGGATAAATAGCAATGTAGGTGTGGTCTCTTTCCATGTAATTTCTTACTGGTGGAATAACAGATAGCTAAAATGTCAATATCCACATAATCCAGACAAGGATTAAATTTGGTTCGATTCATATATTCTTTGTGAGTAAAATGACAACATTACATGCCTTTCCATTTTCTCTGATTCCTGTGAATGTGACAAAACTGAAAGTCACTTTTCGCACAACTATTGGTGTCGTTAGATCCAGTCACCTGAGGCTATAGCCTCGAGTATTTTTAAGCCTAGCCCAGAGTATTTTCGCACTGAAAAAGGGAGAAGGGCCTGTCTATGGATGGAAAAGGGAGGTATTATTGCAAATCAACACACAGACTGGGTAAGAGCGGAACTTGACTTGCAACATCCGAAGGATGGGGGGGGGGGGGGGTAATCAAGCGCTACACAGTGCGGAAAAAAAGCTGGAAGTCATGTGCACCCAGGTGAAAAGCTCCAGTTTTCAAAACCTATTCAGCCTTCTTGGCTATTTTAAGAAGAAAACGCAAGTTAAATCACTGAACATGGTTATTCAATTCAGGTCAATTAGGCTGTATTAGGCGCTTTCACAGTGAAGTTCAAGAAACTGGTCCCTGGGCTGTGTGGACCATAGATATGATCAGGACCGTGAACTTTTATAACTTCCGGCCATTTTGATGTGTTGCTTTCACACTGCACAACTGGAACTTTGACAAAAAGCTCGTAGGTTAAACTCCACACGCAATTTCATACAAAACTTCACCACCATGCCAAAATAATGGAGGATACACAAGTTGTTTTGGTAAGTTGTTATTTATTTATTTATTTATTGGGGGGGGGCAACCATAATCAAAATGGGACAGTCTTTTATGCTTGTGGTGATTGTGGTCAACTAATCAGCAAGCACATATAAGTGTTTGAATGGAAAGTACTCTGGAGTCTGGAGTAGGTGCTAAAAAAGGGTTCCAGAACTGCCTCCGAGGAACCACAAGGGGCCGAGTTCCCACGGTGTGAATGCGACAAAAGTCCCTGGTTCTGGAAAAAGGTTTTGACTCCTGAAATAAGTTCCCGGGGCGTGAAAGTGTCCATTGACAGCACTGCCAAAGCACACTTGGAGGAAAAAACACAAACATATATGCTTTATAGGGATAAGACAGAAAACACTGTTTTCTCTTTTGTCATGGATGTAATTTTAATATATAAATAAATTTGTATTGTCTAGAGACCACAAAAAAGACAGCCAGTGAGGCAGTGATATGATAAGCAGCAGTCGGCTGAGCCAGGATCCACTGGAGAAAATGGTATTTGTGTGTCTGTGTGTGTGTGTGAAAGAGAGAGAGAGAGAGAGAGAGAGAGAGAGAGAAACTTGAAAGAGATATTTATATGATCATATATCCATCTATCCATTTTCTGTACCCGCTCATCCTATTCAGGGTCGCAGGGGCCAGGAGCCTATTCCGGTGGCTAGAGGCACAAGGCAGGGAAAAAGCCAGGATGGGATCATCATTTAGATCTTGTGAAATGGAATCTCATCTGAGATTTTGGAAATTGTAATGTTGTATGTTGTCTTTCTCTTTTCAACAAACATGGAAGCAGATTATCTGTTTTGTTTTTTTCTTGGTTTTTTCTTTTGTTTTTTTTTCTGTTTTCTTTCCATTCCTCTCTCTCCCTCTCTCTCTCTTCCCTCCTTCTCCTTTGTCCCCCCCCTCCCTCTCCTTCTTTTGAGGAAGTAAATAAAAATATAAAATAAAATAATAAATAAATAAATAAATAATAATTAAAAAAAAAAAAATAATAATAATAATAATAATAAATAAATAAATAGATACAGTCCCCCGCAGAGGGGGGGTGGAGGAGGGAATAAAAAAAAAAAAAAAAAAAAAAAAAAAAAAGGAAATTGTAATATAATAATGTAGAGTAGAATTTGTGTCTATGTGGTCCTAAAGGTGAAATATGAGAAATTATTTCTTTTGATTAAATAATAATTTGATTATACTAGTGACATTTAATAGTCAATGGTTAAAACCCTGTTTCCTTGAACATTTAATGCATGGTGATAATAACATATGTATCTCAAAAAAAGGACAAGCGCCAGGCAAATTTGACTTTTCAAGTCGATCTTTTCAATAGCTAGAAACAGCCGAATGAACACTGTGACATACAGGCAATCCCTGGGTTCCGAACATCCGAGTTACAGACAACTTGAACTTGTGAATGGACTGCCATAGAGCCTACCATGTTAAAAATTTGGGTTAAATGCAATGGTTTGCAATAACGAACACACACACCTTGTGACGCTCGTGAAAACATTCTGTGGTTAGTTGACTCGAGGTACAGTACTGTACATATGTAGTTACTTTCATTATTACTTTACAATAATAATATTTTGAAATGTATGTATTAGATGATAAGCCAACATTCTGTAGTCTACATGTTGAAGGCAGAGAAAATGGCCAGTCATAAAGATCTGATTGATGCTGATCCATCCATCCATTCATTTTCTGAAACTGCTTGTCCTATTCAGGGTCGCAGGGGGTCCAGAGCTTATCTCAGAAGCTATGGGTGCAAGGCAGGAAACCACCCAGGATGGGGCACCGACCCATTGCAGGACGCACTCACACAGCACTCACTCACTCATGAACTCCTACAGGCAATTTGGTGACTCAAATTAGCCTCAGCATGTTTTTGGACTGTGGGGGGAAACTGGAGTACCCGGAGGAAACCCCACAGGGAGAACATGCAAACTCCACACACATGGAACCCTGGTGGAGACTCAAACCCACGTCCTAGAAGTGACATTGATGAGGGCTAAATCATTATGGCTAGCTGACGGCTAGTTGGTATTAGTAAACAATTGTACTTGTGCTTGGAGCAATGTTTGTTGGTGTGTTGCAATTCTTTTTTTGTGGCTGTTTCTACTTATTTATTTCTCCGGAGGTACATTTTTTCGTCATAACACAACAGTCCAGCGACAGATTACTTGAACTGGAAATAACCCAAAGATTCTTTAAACGTAATGGATTAATGCAAAGCCTTTTGTATCCCTAAATCTTATTTACGTAATAGTTTTTGAGCAGAGATGCACTTTGCATTTTACGCTGACTTGAAAGATTCCTCATGTGTCACTGTTACAACTTACAGTCATACAGCAACCAGAAATCCCCCCCCCCCCCGTGTCCTTGAGTCCCCACTAAAGTGGGTCTGCAAAGCTTCTAAGGCTTGCTTTCCAAAGCCACTTACATGTATCAAAGAACACTTACGTTCATGAGAGAGATATAACGTGGGTGGAGAGATTCTCCAATAATCATGTGTAATTATTTCTTCTGATGTATTAGACAGAAGTAATTGGGTAAGCGATGTCTTTCCCAACCATCACTTATGTCAAGCAAGTGCTTTTAAAAAGTTCAGCGGTGAGAACCTATTAAAAATGTTCCAACTTAATACAGATACGAAGTGGAGTGAATCAGACTTAAAAGACTTCGCTACGTGTGTGTGTGTCTGTGCGTGTATATAATATGCATATATTTATATATACATATATATATAAATGTCATGTATTCATATGTCTGCATATATATACACATGCACACACATAATACACTACAAGCATGCGGGTATACACACACACACACACACACACACATACTGGTAAGGGTCATATATAGCTTCTTTCTTGAACTGCTGGCATAATTTGTCAATATTACAGGGTTAAATACTGTCATATTATTGACAAGGCAACATTTTTTTCATGTCCTAAATGGTGCCATTGACATTTCAGTTACTCCACAGAGAAATCTATGTATCGAGCATTAAAACTAGCTAAAAGACACTTTCTTCAAAACTCTTTACATTTTCGTTTTGATTTTCTGTATACAAATGTTTCTATGGCACAATTACACAGATTTTCTGTTTCTGTATGCATGGATATGCATGGAGTCTGTATATGCAACATACAGTTTTTTTGATAATGACATGATTAAGGCACAAGATGCCCCGTGTTACACTCCATTATGGTATTACTGTTTAATTCAACACACTGGTATGATTTTTGAACATCTTGTATTTAGCATTATTGTGAGATCACCTATATCTTTTTCATGAAATATCCCTGGCAAGTTATAAGAAGTGCTACATCTATTATGGTAATACCTATTTGTCTTTATAACAGATGTTTCTTCTAGACTGAAATACGAAGATATAATGCAAATGCATAAAACTGGAAATGCTTATGTCTAATGTATAAGAAAAATATTTTTAAAGGATGCAATATGCAAAAATGAATAAATAAAAGTCATTGATTGAGTTTACTATTGAATATTTACTGAAGTAATTTTACTCCTGGGATAGGGTCCAGCTTTATGCTGACGTTGTGCTGGATAAACAGTTAATTAAGGAAATTTGAGATATATATATATAAATATATATATATAAGGATAGCATATTTTTAAGGTTTAAGTGCAAAGGATGGCCTTGTGACATCAGCTCAGTTAATATAAAATATAAAATAATACATGACAGGTCCACTTTCACAAAAAGTTGCAAAAAGTTTTCATTATTTATTTGTTTGTTTTTGGCTAACATATTTATCATTTGAATTTACCATGGGGATGATTTGGATGGATGGGTGGATGGATGGATGGATGGATGGATGGGTGGATGGATATACTGTAAGAGCATATAAGACAGCTTAATACTGTCTGTGGGGAGAGGGGCACCATAATTAATTAAATGTAAAGTTTTCATTATTTTGGGGGGGGGGGGATTAAGCTAAATTAAATATTGTGGGGTATGCCCCCCCCCCTTCTGGTGGATAGATAGATAGATAGATAGATAGATAGATAGATAGATAGATAGATAGATAGAAATCTGAGTATTATAAATACTGTCTATTATTATTTATGTTTGTTTTGTCATGCAATCCCTTTTCTGAAGGTAGTGATTATCTTTGGGTTAAGATTAATGTTGATGCTTCATATAATTAATACACAATCACATTCCATCGTTTCCCATTGTGTACAGAGGTTTCTGAGATGATATTACCAGAAAGCTGTTGTTTTAGCCAGAGGTGTAGGCTCCAGAAAGGATGTGTACCCCCCAGTATTGAATTCCCAATATTATCCCACCTCCCCCACAAAAAAATAAATGAAAGAATAAGCCTTTGTATTTAAATTTTTAAGTTGTGCCCCCCGACAATACGGAACTCCCTCCTACGCCCTTGGTTTTGGCATTAGATTACATGACTCAGATACTGTTTTGTTGAGTTAAATGTAGCAGCCAAAATCAATCTTTGTGATTATTATCATTTATTTATTTATTTGTTTATTTTGTTATTACAAATCATGTTGAACATTACTGGTACTTTGGGGATAATGGGTGGTTGATCAAACTCATCAGAATTATCTGTACATATTGAGACAGCCCTCCTCTTGAATTAGTGGTGCTTCCACATGTCTGCTCAAAGCAAATTTAAATGGGGTTTGAACAAATTTACATGGCAAGTAGAACATCGCTTGCAGCAGTAATCACTTTCGCTCTGTCACTGTGGGGAGTTTTTTTAAAGTGAGAAACTGCACTTTGGGTTTTAATTTATATAGCTTTATTTATTTTGGGATGAGATGGCCAGAGCAACGACACACAGACACACACCTAGGCTGGGAAAGTGTGCCTCATATTACATCTGCCTGCCTGGATGCGCCAAGCAATGATTAGTCTCTTTATTGGAATCAGTGCAATGCCCCAGTTTATAATACATGATTCTTATGAAGTACCATTGCTAAACATGCATTATGGGTATTTATACTAATAAAAGTGGATTTTTAAAGACCTGCTTGTGTACTGCTGGGCATAGACTAGGGCTGCATGATCATGGAAAATATCGTTTTTGCAATTGTGATATTGTGATATAAATAAAGCAAAAAAATGAGTTGAAGACTTAAACAAAATAAAGCCAAATAGATTGTATTATTTACCAACAGAGTCTGTCAAAAAAGTATGTGGTGTTTCCACATGTTGTGGCAAAAAAACAAATCACTTGTTTTTTTGCTGAATGTTGCCTCTGTGGAAGCCAACATATGTCCATACAGCAGAAGTTGAATGGCATTTTGGTGACCAGTTCTAGTTCACTTTTCCACTCCTTACTCATATTTGTTACGCTTCTCAGAAATGCACCACACCATCTGTCAGTAGTCTGAATGGCTGGTGAACAGTATGACAGATTATTTGTTCTTTACAAAGTCAAAAAGGAAAAGAAGAACACTGGTTAAAATAAAAAGTAAAAATTAAATACAATGACAAGAAGTACCATCAGCTGTATTCACAGCACTTGAAATCACTTAGATTGTTGTCATTATTTCCAATTTATTGGAATTTAAAACGGTATTACTTCTGCAATGAATACTGAAGTACTGTTGTTTATTTTTCATTTCAGAAAAATGTCTACAAGGGTAAAAGCTATTTCTGTGGTGTCACTTTACTGAAAAATGATATTTAGAAATTTTTTTGCACAGCTACATACACACAAAGAGACAGGTCAAGACTTGATCGTACTGTGAATCAAGTTACTGAAATGCAAATGTGGTAAGGCAAATGGCGAATCACCCTCCAGTGACTGTGAAAGATTTCTTGCCAAATGGAAGAGGAGAAATGGTTTGTGTTCGTGCACCTACCATTCAGGGAGTGGCCTGTGTAACTCCTAACTAATGTAGACAGCTGGCAGCGCTGGACATGAAGTCAGCATAAAAGAGACGAAACAATGGAAGAGCTACAGCAAGACGAATGAATGACCAGCAGCATCATTGAACATATTAGTTTGTTTGAAATGTCATGAAAGTCATAACAGGAGACAAAATGTTACATGTTATTTACCTCCTGCCCTAAGTGTGAATAAATGTACAAGTTTCAGAAAGCGGAGAGTGATCGTGTTTTTTCTTATGAAAAATACAGAAGCATCTTCATGATGAAATTCAATCTAGGTTTCAGTAAGCAGAGATCAGACATATGTTTCTATTGCCAAATCAAAAAAAGACAGGAAAAAAATTGGAAAGTGCACGGGGGGTGCAAAAACAGGAACGCAAAACCCAGTGCAATGTCCAAAAAATGAAAACCAACCTGATTTATCACCCACAGCATGAAATTACCGTATGATTTGATATGCAGCTAAACCAGCCATTGCCTAAACTATCTGTTATTGATACAATAACAGAGACAAAAAGTTTGGATTTCTAAGTTTATAAAGCTGTGGTTCACGAACAAGTACAAATTTACGGGTAGCTTGAGACAACAGTGTCAGGTGCCAATGATATGATTAAATGATTTGATGAAAATTACGCTAATGATAGATGTGATCTGACACCATGACTATTCTCAGTTTTTTGTTTGCAACAAAATACAATTGTGGTTGTGGTGGCGGGGGAGGAAGCCGGTCAGACCTGGTAGGCCCAAGCGCATAGTGAGGGTCTGCTGGGAACGTCTGGCAGAGGCTCCTGTTCGCTGGAGCTTTAATTCGTGCCTCCGGCAGAATTCCGTCTGCATGCCGGGGGAGGTCGGGGACATTGAGTCTGAATGGACACTGTTCCGGACCTCCATTGTGGAAGCGGCCGTACGGAGCTGTGGCTGCAGGGTGGTCGGTGCCTGTCGTGGCGGTAACCCCCATACCCGATGGTGGACACCAGAGGTGAGGGGGGCCGTGAAGCTGAAGAAGGAGGCTTACCGGGAATTATTAGCCCGGGGGTCTCCGGAGGCAGCTGACGGGTACCGGCGGGCCAGGCGGAACGCAGCTCGGGCGGTCGCAGAAGCAAAAACCCAGGCGTGGGAGGAGTTCGGTGAGGCCATGGAAAGTGAGTTTCGGTCGGCCTCAAAAAGGTTCTGGCAAACCATCCGGAGTATCAGGAGGGGGAAGCAGCTCCTGGTTCCTACTATTTATTGTGGGGGGGGGGGCTGTTGACCTCACCTGGGGACATCATCCGGAGGTGGAAGGAATACTTTGAGGACCTCCTCAACCCTGCCTCAGATACATCTACAGTACGCACACTGCCTTTGAGACATCAGAGGGCACAGAGCCCGAGGGTGCTGGGGGGGGCTTGCACATCACTGGGGCTGAGGTGGCCAGGGTGGTTAAGGAGCTCCGTGGTGGCCGGGCCCCAGGGGTGGACGAGATCCGCCCGGACTACCTGAAGGCTCTGGATGTTGTGGGGCGGTTGTGGCTGACACGCCTTCTCAACAGTGCGTGGAGGTCAGGGACGGTGCCGCTGGATTGGCAGACCGGGGTGGTGGTCCCCTTATTTAAGAAAGGGGACCGGAGGGTGTGTTCCAACTACAGGGGGATCACACTTCTCAGCCTCCCTGGGAAAGTCTATTCCGGGGTACTGGAGAGGAGGGTGAGATCGATAGTCGAATCTCGGATTCAGGAGGAACAATGCGGTTTTCGTCCTGGCCGTGGAACACTGGACCAGCTTTATACCCTTGCAAGGGTACTGGAGGGGGCCTGGGAGTTTGCCTATCCAGTCTACATGTGTTTTGTGGATTTGGAGAAGGCTTACGACCGGGTCCCCCGAGGTGCTCTGTGGGGGGTGCTTCGGGAGTATGGGGTCCGGGGTCCGCTATTGTGGGCGATTCGGTCCCTGTACGAACGGAGCAGAAGCTTGGTCCGCATTGCCGGTAATAAGTCGGACGTGTTCCCGGTGCGGGTTGGGCTCCGCCAGGGCTGCCCTTTGTCATCGGTCCTGTTTATAATATTTATGGACAGGATTTCTAGGCGCAGCCAGGGTGTTGAGGGTGTCCAGTTTGGTGGCCTCAGGATTGTTTCGCTGCTTTTTGCAGACGATGTCGTCCTGTTGGCTTCATCTGCTGGGGATCTCCAGCATGCACTGGGGCGGTTCGCAGCCGAGTTCGAAGCGGCAGGGATGAGGATTAGCACCTCCAAGTCCGAGACCATGGTTCTCAGCCGGAAATGGGTGGTTTGCCCTCTTCAGGTTGGGGAAGACGTACTGCCTCAAGTGGAGGAGTTTAAGTATCTCGGGGTCTTGTTCACGAGTGAGGGTAGGCGAGATCGGGAGCTGGATAGACGAATCGGAGCGGCGTCTACAGTTTTGCAGGCGCTTAACCAGTCCGTCGTGGCTAAGAAAGAACTGAGCCAAAAAGCAAAGCTCTCGATCTATTAGTCCATCTTTGTCCCTACCCTCACCTATGGTCATGAGGTAATGACCGAAAGAATGAGATCGCGAATACAGGCGGCCGAAATGAGGTTTCTCCGCAGGGTGTCTGGGCTCTCCCTTAGGGATAGGGTGAGAAGTTCGGATATCCGGGAGGGCCTCAGAGTAGAACCGCTGCTTCTTCACGTCGAAAGGAGCCAGTTGAGGTGGTTTGGACATCTGGTGCGGATGCCTCCTGGGCGGCTACCCGGAGAGGTTTTCCGTGCATGTCCTACAGGGAGGAGGCCCCGGGGCAGGCCCAGGACTCGCTGGAGGGATTATATCTCTCGGCTGGCCTGGGAACGCCTCGGTGTCCCCCCCGAGGAGCTGGTAGAGGTAGCTGGGGAGAGGGAGGTCTGGGTGCCTCTCCTGAAGCTGCTGCCCCCGCGACCCGAACCACGGACAAGCGGCAGATGATGGATGGATGGATGGATGGATGGTTGTGGTCTGTGAATGATTTTTGCACATTTTAAAGTCAATCACTAAAACAACAGTCTACATTTCCATGAGGACTTTCATACATTCCCTCTGACCATAACTTTCTGTGTGATATATGAATAACGCAACGAATATTGTAATTGCCTGTGACTTTAGAAAAAGCTAAGGCCATACATTCAGACTTCAAAGGTTCCATTCAGGCTACATGAACCTGCTGACCATATACTCTTCTGGAAAATATTAATCACAGCAGCAACTGGGAAATTATCTCAATTTGGCTCCAGCAGCATGATTTCAGACTGACCCAATTACACAACTGGGAGCAACTTTCAAGTTACAGCTAAGGTACTGTACAGTAAAGCCAGGCAGAGATCCAAGGGACGTTACTGGCAGGAAAGTCAGGGGATACCTGTAATGGGCACCTGTGATCAGGATGAAAGTGATTTCATCAAAATCCCATGTTAACGTTTGACTGTATCTAATTAATATACTTTTGGAAATGCAGACCTTCTCCAGTGTAATATCATGTCAAACTCTTATGGCAATCCCACTCCACTGTATTGTGTGAAATGAAAGGTTTGGGATGCAGAGTATTACCCAGCAGGCGTGAGCTCAGTTAAAAGCTTTTATATATAGTTTTTGTTGTTTTTCTTTCTTTGTTTTTCTTTTTATCAAATTTAGTACAAAGCAAGAAAAATGCAAATGTGAGGAAGTAGCACTTTGATGATGAAGGCACAAGCTTTGCTAGATATGTTTTCATGCTCTTTGTGGATGTGTGTGTGTGGAGCCTCAGCCTACACGTGAAATCACCCTGGATAACTTCATTTCTCAAATTCTGGGCGACGAAGTTCTTCTGCTGCCTTATAAACAAACACAACAAACACCTGAGAATGAAAATCGCTGAATGATATCTCATGTTTCTCTTTTAACAACATTTTAATGTAAGAAAATTTGTATGCGGCCAACCCCAAAGAACATTCCAGATGTACACTATCATCAATACTAATGCACTTTACAGCAAAGTCTGAGACATAATGGTTTTTAAATGTAAGGGGAACTATTTAACAAAACAGCTTAAGCATAATAATAATAATAATAATAATAATAATAATAATATTAATCCTGAGTCAGTCATTCAGAATACACGGCGATAAATGATAATCGAAGACAACCACTTATTAAATATAAAACTGAATAATATATACAATGAAAAATTCTAAAAAGAAAGTCTTTCTAAGTAATGTGATGAATGGCAGGATTAACAGTGATACAGCAGCAGGGGAGGAAGGGGAGGAAGGGGAGACATCACAGGGGCACAGGGAGGGCAGGCTGGAAGTGAAAACAAGAGTCAAAAGGGACAAGCAGTGGGAGGCTTGTGTAGAATTGCTTCTTAGGGTTAAAGTCGACCCAATGCATGTTTACAGCTGCCATGATGCTGGTGGCTTTTCCCAACTCAAATCTAGTTTTGTTCCACCCCTTTTCCAAAGGATTTTTAACTTGTTTGTAACATGAGGAACCTCTTGCTGGAAATTATAATGTTAACCTTAACCATTTTAAGCTTAATTTTAATAAAAAGAAATTTCCTCAGTATAGTCACTATGAATGAAGTTTGAGGGTTAAAACACTAACATACATTAGCTGTATTTACTGAATATCATTAATTTTGTACAAGCTCTAAAAAAATTAAGTAACATTAATATGTCTGGCAATAGCTTTAGAGAGCTGGTTTCAGTTTAAAGTATTTATGTTTAAAATATGTAAATGAAGACAGCTGCAAGTAGTCAGTTGTATATATGCCAGTGAAGTCCCAGAGCAACAACTCATAAGCCTGATTTTTATATTTAGGGCTTCATATTGAACTATTACATGAAAAATGGAAAAAGAAAAATCTTAGTATCGGAAGTAAAAAGAAATAGCAACACAGAGAATAAAACAAAAGCACATTGTCATAAGAAAAAAACCCCATCAAAGATGTGTAACTACAAAGCAAAACGCTGCTCTTGCTTAGCTTAACAGTTTCTGTGTCAGCAATGGCAGCAAGCAATCTGCCTTATTTAAGTAAAAATAACTAGCAATGACAAACCACAGACAGATAATAGGGTGGCTCGCGGGTGACTGATCAATGCAGGTTTGTGCTGATCCGAATATTTTCCTTTGCATTCAGCAAATGTGTTCGATACGTTGTCTTTCCATGCTCAGAGATTATCATGAAATAAATGAGACCCAACACAAACTGGAAAAAAAAAACAATGACAAAGATTTTTTATAAAATATTTTTATTATTATTTTGCAATCTGAAGCAAACGCAGTCATTATCATGCAAAATGTCTACAATGTGCATTTCAAAATGTGAAAATAGAATTTGTGTGGGTTCCCACACCTATGCTATAAGGTTATGAGTATGAATGCACATTGCATTAATTGTCTGACTGAATTACATGATTTTACATTGAACACTTGGCACCTTAAGAAACCCACATTTTACATTTTTCACAAAGCATATTGATTTAATTGTCCAGGCATGAAATCAAACCGTGGGAGCTGCTTGGGAAGGGAAGATAAATTACTTTATATATTAACCACGTTACCCAAATTTTAGCGTTATTTTGAGCTGCTGCTGTGTCTTAAGATGTTTCAGTGGTCATTATAAATGTTTAAGGACAGTCAACAGCTTCCTACATGACTGTGTACTTCATACTTCTTTGAGGACTCTGTATTACTGATGGACAGTCAGGATTTTGATGTGATGCCGGAACCAGCTCTGTACCTGGGCATAAATAAAATGGATTGTCTACACACAGGCTTCCCTTCCATCCATTCCTCGCGGGCGGCGACAGCGTCAGAGCGACCGGAAGCCATTCATTCTCTATGGGAGGGCGCATCGCGATTTGGGCAGTGAGAGCATCAAAATGATGCTGAAGCCTGGTCAAATTCATAGTAATAAGCTATGACGCAGTTCGGCGGCAACCAATCAGAATGTAGCAATGCCAATAAGAGAAGGTCCCCAGGACTGGAGTTGAGAATCACTGTCTTATTATTGGCTGATTGAGAGGCCATCCCAAAAACCTGCACCCACACCAGCCCTCCATGGACCAGGTTCCCCACCCCTGCTCTAGACACAAGGCATTTAAAAAAACCCATGTTGACATGCATTTTTATACTGCGTCAACACGGTATAAATGCACACCTTAAAAAAAGGTATTTCAGTACTGGGCAGGCTAATACTTTTCTATTCAAGGGCAAAGGATTCAGTCTGTAATGTGTTTTATTGGTTGACGCAAGATAACTTTTGGGATTTTAGTCATAGCCACTGAAATTAAAATTTTGAGAAAATTTCAACAAAGAGGCTCATTAATTGTTTTGTCTGATGCGCTGAATTAACATGTCTGACTTGGAGCAAGTGGAGTAAAAAGGGCAAAGTAGTCAGGGATGGAGTTCAAGACCCAGACAGCCCAATATAAAACTATATAAACACTGTTATTATAGTTTCCATTAAGATGTCCATTATCTAGGCTATTGAACACACATTCTAACCTTCATGCTTTAATATTACGCTCAGGTATTTTTTACTGGCACGTTTCACCGATATCATTAAAGCGTGTTTCATACAGGGACAAAAATTAAAAATGAGACACAGACCAAGATGTTTTAAATTATTAGTGATCCAGATGAGTTGGTGAAGTATATCATATTTTTTGTGGAAAAAAGAAGGAAATTGCACACTATTTTTGGCGAATTGTCTATAACTTTAACGTTACTTTTTTTATAGTATTAGTATTTGTCTTAACATAATTGCGGGCCGCATTAATAAGTTTGTGATACCTAACATTAAGAACAACCTTGTCCTCGCCCACTCCACCTACGTTAGAGAGAGTCCACAGCGTTTGGACAGAGTGGCCAGAGCGATCGCTCACAAGAGCATCTGGGTGATTTCCGGCCCCAAAGTGCAGGACCTCCTAGCAAAGGTCACCCAGTGTTCTGTGGCCAGACCCTAATCACCACTAATGCAATATTATGACTGTAATGTTTCAGCATCATTCTGCGCCAGATGAAAAGTTACTGTAAGAGCAGTGCAGAATTGTTCTGGCTAAAAGTATGTAAACCTGCTTTTAGTTTTATATGTGTAATGTACATACAATTTCTGAATCGGCGGTTATTAAGATTTATTCTACATCTTTTTTGCTTTCTGTTTGCATGAACTAAGCCGACTCAACAGCCAGTACTGATAAAAAATACTGAGGACATTCTGCACAATGTATCTTTGCTGTTTTCCAGGAGCAATTTCAAGGGTATTTTTTAACAGACAAGTTATAGAGACATTCCCCATATTTTCTTTCATTAGGGAAATACAACAATGGACTATGAAGAGAACTTGGCATTAATGTAACACAGCTGTCCCTGTCACTGAATGAAGTACTGTTTTATCATGAGTATCCGTAGCAAAAGGAGAAACATAATAGCAATCTGGGTAAAGCAACTGAACCTAAAATAAAAGGATTCATTTTAGCCACTAGAATCGTCAAGATCAACGTAAACGGAATAAGAAACAGGTTATTGTTTTCATTTTTCAATGATAGATAGATAGATTCTAAAAAATATACTGGACCTTTGAAATTCAAATGAGTCCATTTCCAAGTTGGTGAAGTTCTGGTAGCATTTTAAATATTATTTTATAATTACTCTATTTCATATTGAGGTATAAATATAAAAGAAAAATATCATAAATGAGAGTGTTGTGATTGCCTGTGATGCCCCAGCGTGGCACTGCTTTGCTGGGTCACGCCCGCGGGAGAGCAAACCTGCCCAGCCAGACAGGTGCTGCCCTCCTCGTAAGGCTGCACTAAATTGCTGCCATTCATTGTGCCTGTGGTTTGCCCGCATGCGTCCCTGGCACAGGCTGGGGAAACTAATCTGTCGCTGTCAACAAATGGCGTGTCACTGACAGAACCTTAATTACACCATTAATTAATAGGATCATTTTAACATCATGTGCATTGTTGCTTGGCATTCATTAGAATTATGAAGGCGTGATCTTACAGAATGGCCAGTCGTTAGCTGGAATAAACAAAAAGGAAGAGAAAGCAAAGTACTAAAATATTTCATTATTAGAAAACCATCATGATACCTTACAGAATGTACAGAGATGAGACGTTCCACTTTATCGTAAAACAACCCATTCCGTGGGTCACTTTATATTTAATGGAACCTGACTTATTAAAAATGCAGGGGCTGGGGCAATTGCTGGAACAGACACCAAAAAAAAAAACTGAAAAAATTCCAATCTGTTTGTAAGGACTGCTTACAGATTAGATTCTCCCTTATTCAGATAAAACAGTAATATACTGTATACATACTCAAATAAATATATGGTAAATAAACCCAATGATACTTTATCTATAATTTTAAACACTATCTTTTTTTTAGAATGGTGTGCAATTATATCATTTATATGCCTATTTGTGCCAAGTGATTGCCCAAGCAAATATAGAATCAAGAGAATATGAGTATGAGATGTTAAGCTTCATCTGTGCTTCTGAAGACAGGATAATCTACTATAGTCCTTCTAATAGGGGCTTCATAAGTAATAGCTGAGCATAGCTTACATACATGGTACTCTAGTAAACGTAGCATTTAAATATTTGTATATGATGTCATTTTTCTTTGTTACTTATTTACATAATGAAATACACCTGCACAATAAAATATAAATAAATAGATAAATACTTTACACAACGTATGACTTTATTTGACAAACAGCTGTTTCTTTTTGTGTCTTCCACACAATCACCCCACTTTGTGACTGTCATCACTAGCATCAGAAGCGTTTTTACCTAAAAGCAGACATCAACATTCTTTCAAAGGAAGCTTTTGAATATCTGGAAATTAAATAAGGTGAGTTTTAGTGAAAAAAGTTTAATCCATTATCTGCTGAAGCCACATTAGTTAAATATGCCAACGTCTCTCTTCTCAGTCCTCTACCTCACAACTGTAAGTGTAATATTACTTACCCCAATCATAAAAGATGAATGGGAATTTTAGCAGTTAAGCAATGTTTATGACATTACCCTCAACAATATCGTAACATCGGTTACAGGAGTATTACATTCTAGTAACTATAATTAACATCACCGCAAGACTTCAATACAATAATAATGAATATTAGAGTAGGCATGGTATAAAAGTAGCAGAAAGAAAATTCAGTGAATGGGTTTGCCACTAACCTTACCAAGTTGAACTATGTTAAGAGTTTGAGCAATCAATCACATCTGCTTTCAATCAGTGTGCATATGTAAAAATATGACATACTGTCAACAAAATGCTTCTCTGCTTCCGTGACAGACGGTGAAAAGACGTATAAATGATACATTTGGGTTAAGGAGATGGTCTGTGAGAGGTAAGCAGCTTTTTTTTATTTCAGTATTTCTTCCTTTTTATAAATTTTGTTGTTAGTTTTGGAATAAATTGCTGAACTGTATTACGACATAGCAGCAATTAATGACACTTCATGGACATTTACGAGTTTTGGTTTTTGTGGTGATTTGCATGTTAAAGTGAGGTTAAGTGCATTTAAAAACAAGCTAAGAGATCAGAAACGCTGAAACATTGTAAAAAATAAATGGAATAAACAAATTAAATGGTCTTTGTGTACACACACACAGAGTCATGTAATCATATCTTTTTGGGGACCGATCATTCATTTCTATGTGAAAAATGCTAATGCTAAGTATGACAACCTTAACCCACACCCAGCCTTAACCATAACCATAAGTAACCAAACAAAATACAAGAGATTTTGCATTTTTAGTTTTTTCATTGCAGTCACCCATAAGGCAAAAAAAAGGCAAACCACGCTAAAAAGCTGCACATGCAAGCCTTAGATTTTTTAAATTTATATATTTTGATTTGTATTATATTCAATTTCAGTTGCACTGGCACATTTTGCACAGTTTAGAAAGATAAATAAAGGAATATTTTAAAATAAATTTGTTTGCAGCTCATTCTGCCAATAATCATGATAAAATCATATCGTGAACTCAGAATCGCGAATCGTATCGAATCATAAGTTGAGTGTATCGCTAGATCCCTAACACAAATACACACATAATAAAGAAGGAGTTTCCAGTAGATTGCTCAAATGTAAGCTTTAAGACTATTTTTAAAACTATGTGACAATCCAAGATCATGTTTAGAAAATCCATTGTCCTGTAAGCAGACCTAGACTGGGATTAAAAATCAGCATTGTATTCATGCCTATAGAGTCTGAGGACGGGGGGTGGGGTGGATTTTTGCTAGTCCACTCTCCAGATGTGCTGCTCAGCCCTGCCTGCAAGGGAACCACTGCCCACCTATCATCTAATACAGGGACTTGTGCCCCCCCCCCACCCCACCCACTTCATCTAACCAAAAACATTGTTTTGACCACTGGGTCAATAAACAAGCTTAGACAGGATTCAGGTGCTAAGTGAAGCCTGAGCTTACAGCTGGTTGATTATCAGTTATCCAGCTGAGCTGACAAAGATACTTGCTGATCTGGGCAGAAGAGCCGTCTGGCTGCTTACTATAAGAAGTCTGTGGTCTCTTGGTTGGTCAATAGGAACGTATGTTAATTACGACTGTCGGGAGAATATAAGGATTAAGGAGTTTCAGGCACTGGGTTCAACTGGTCTGCTCTCTTCCCTGTCCGCCTTTCTGCTTCCCTGCCTTCCTGATGGAACTGCAGGCTAATGCATCTCAGCCGGGCACTTTTTCCTGTCTCTAGTTCTGACTACTTTTTAGCTCCTTTTCTACTCATGGGTTGAAACATATATATAGATTACTCTAAATCACAATACGTAAGAACAACGATACATTAAAATCCAACACTAACACAATCCTGTGATACGTGCAAAGTTACAGTATGAGGTGAAATAAAGTGGTGAGTGAGTGTAGCAGAAGTCAGATTGTGTGACAGTGACACTGGAGTACTGTTAATTTAAATCAGCGTCTGTAGAGTAGTATATAATAGCATAGTAGTATAGTAGGATATAAACTGTCCCTAAATGCAGAAGACTAGTGTTTCTATGGTCCTGAATCGCTTGCCAGAAGGTAGGAGGGAGTGAAGTGCCAGTGAGGGATGACTGGAGAGCTTCAAGAGGCGCTTCTGGAAGGCAGCATGTGCTGTAAAGGTCCTGCAGAGAGTGGAGGCTACGAGGTTCTGTGTGACTCTCACTGCTCTCTGCAGTGCGTAGCGGCCCAGTGCTGAGCAGCTGTCTTAGCAGGCCGGTATGCAGCCTGTGAAAATAGACTCCACGGCACAAGTGTAGAAGTTTCTGAGGATTGTAGGTTATGTTCAAGCCTTCCTCAGTGGCCTAGGGAAGTACTGGAGCTGAGGGGTATCAGGCACAGCATGCTGTGAGCACTTTGGGCCCAATTTACCATCCGGCACAAAGCAGCGGCAGGTGCGACGCTAGTGTCTTTGTTAGCATTTTCCACGTCGCATTCGTACTTGTGCGCTTCTGAGCACCTGTGCACGTGTCGGTCTTGAAATGAGGCGGAGTCAGATGCATCGCTGCTGCATTGCTATCTTTGGGCAGTGGAAAGCGAATGTGTGACTGACTAACAAAAACTTGGTCAAAAGTCAACGCCTCAGTGTTGCACAGTTATTTTAAGGACGCGTTATCAAGACAGTAACGCGCGCCTACACAGGCCTGTGCACAGTGCACGCACACTGCTTGTTAAACACGGGGACATGCAGTAGCATAGAAAAATGCAAAAGATTAAAAAAAATATAACAAAAGACAACAATGTGAAAGATCATTAACATGTACATAAAAATATTTTTAAGATATTTATGTCATAATGATTAATCTCGGGATCTTCAGCCAGCGGACCGGCAGGATATTTATGGTTCATTTATGATATGGTGTTACAGGTATTTTGTGTGTAATTCAGTGTAGTTTGGCCCTTCGACCCTGAACTCACGTGGCCCTGAAGTGTCAGACTTGTACCCAGTGTTATGATAGCACTTTGTTGCATTTGTCACAATGGGAAAATGGCAAGTGCTTCCCATTGTGGTCAATTACAATGACAAGAACTGCCAAGTCATCGGGGTGTTAAAGATTTTTGTGCTGGCTCTTACATCCTCAAGCACTTTCACTTTGCACATGAGCAGATCTGTTTCTTAAGCAGGGAAGCTTTCTTTGCTAATACCTGCCAAATCCGGCATTATAGTAGTAATCTGACAAGGTGCAAGCATACCTGGCTCCTAAAGGAATGGGAGATGGCACTCTGATTGGCTTATAGCATGTAACGCTGCAAACCCATGACTAATTATGACACTAAATACTATCCTTTTCGATCATTCGCTGGCACTTCAGCTATTTTTCCGCCGTTAAACTAGGAAAAGTGGCATCTCCAATGAACCTGTTGTAACAGTGGGGGGAGGGGGTGTTACAGACTGCCTGGGATGATGCACTTAATGTCTTTCAGAACCACTATCTTATAGCACATCATTGCAGAAGGAGAGAGTTCCACTGGGCAGTGGTCATTAAGGCTGTTCACTTGGGGAAAGGGATCATGCTGTTGTTTTTGGAGCAGTTAGGGACCATTGAATTTCTCAGAGAGATTGAAAATATCAGCAGAAAGAGAAGCTATTGGGTTGCTGCTGATTTTTGAAACATGGCCTGATTCTCTGTGCTGTTTTGCTAGGCTGTTGCCCACTATCCTTCCTTCCTGTTACACCTGTCTTACCTGTGGTGACCAGCGTTGGCACAGACTCAGTTAAAGCTGGGTATCCTAGCCAGCAAGCTACGCCTGGGGATCAGTCCTGCTGCTAGATTCAGGATCGTCTGTCTCATATCAGCGTGCGTAGCTGTCGTCTTTCAGCAGCATGACCTGCTTTTGAGTTCCTGATGGCTGTACTTGAGTACTTCTTCATGACATCGCGTTCTGGAATCTCATGAAATCTGGCAGGCAATATGTGATATAGCTGACAGACAATAACATCGTGTTACTACTATAAACATCCTGTAGCAGAACTATTTTAGATCACTGACAATTTAAATATAATAATAATAATAATAATAATAATAATAATAATAATAAAAACCTGTTTTGTGTAGACATACTGATTATCAAAGGTGCATTTGCAGGTTGAAAGTAACTGGTGTGTAATTTGTACAGCTTAGGACTATTTGCACTGGATTCATCATGCTTCAGCAGTGTAGCATTACATATACAGAAGACAGCACACAAACATGAAAGACAATATTTTCTAACCACTTCTCCTGTATTCCTCTAAACGAATGCAATATGAATACATCTACATTTTGAAAATACGTAAACTTGCTGCTGTGTATTTTCTCCCCTTGAGCAAAACTAACGGAGGATGCTAGACAGTGATGATATTTCCAGGAATAATCTTTGTAAATGTACATGAATTATTCAGTCAGGTAATGGATAAAGATGGATAAGATTTTGCATGAACCTTGTTTTTTTCTATTCTTTTCATATCCTGCTACTACACTAGTTCTGAAAAACACATTGGTTCTACAACCAAAGAATGGCCAGAGCATTTTTTTTTTCAGTTTAAATATATTTATAGATCCCATTTTTTCTGTCTATGAAACATAACCAACCAAAAAGAGCATTTTATTGCTGCATGATGCAGCAGAGGTTATGCATTATTATGAGATTAGATTCTCTTTCGCAAAGCACTTCTCCCCCAAAGTACTTTCAACCTGAATTTTTTTTTTTTTAAAAAGCCGCAAAATTTCTTAATAGAAATAAGATGCTTGGACATCCCTATGCACTTGCTTTCCTACACAGTTTGAAGGAGAATTTAAATATTTCTACATCCCGGGAAGAGACTTGCACTGCTCTTACATATAACGCTCCCTCTTTTATTGTCATATTTACATGATCTGTACGTAACCATGTGCATGACAGGGACAAAACGTCGCTTTTTTCTTCAAAAGACACTGATTTGTGGAATACTTGGTTCATGCTAGAAAAAGTGGGCTATGGTCTTTGCAGGCAAAGCAATCGAAAAACTTTTTATTCAATAAAAAAATGAAAATACACACATACTACACTCAGTGTCTGTCCACTTTTCAGTGTATGCGTTGAGTGAACTGTGCCTTTTGTGCTGTCTGCAAATTGTTTGAACTACTAACGCTTTCTTTCATTCTTCAGTCATTCATTCACTTGCTCATTCACTTGTTCATTCTTCAAGTAGCCGACCCTATTTGAAGCTCTAAGAAGTCAATTATGCCAACTAGGTCCATCTGGATTTCAATAACTAAGCAGTCTGTGGACATGAGCGTGGTCGTCCATTGCCATCATGACACAAAACATGCCATATCTTTGCCTGATGTTCAGATATATTCTCTATCCATTATTAGAACAATAAACTAGCAATAAATTGCTAATTGTACAATAATAATGCTGACTTAAAGACTGCTAGCAATTAAAAAAAGAAGAAATAACATCTCAATATTTATTTCAGCATTTCAACTAATGTGACATCTACATTAATGTTGTAAAGTTTACACTGAAAATGTCAAACTTAGTTTAGTTTTCACAGTGACAGGTCACACGTAACTGTAATCAGGCAAGGATATAACAAATATTACTTTAACTTAGAGCAAAGTACAGCTGTGAATGTGTTTAAGGCGTGCAGCATCCGGAACAGAACCCTCCATTCCGTTAAAATTAATATACACGTAATATACATGCAGTGGCCAAACAGCACTCCTCTTTCATAAAATCGATTAATCTATATATAACAATTCAAGCCCTTTTTAACCTTACTGTTTTTGCTTGAAACGTACATTTTCCCAGCATAATTATGTCAGTTTTCTTTTAATATTATTAACAGTTTTTGCTTGAAACGTACATTTTTCCCAGCATAATTATGTCAGTTTTCTTTTAATATTATTAACATTTTATGCCAATGCTGGGACTTTGCAGTTTTCCTGAAAGGCAATGTGATACATTTACACTTAATAAAAAATATTTGGCAACAATCTTTTGTTTATCCAGTCTTTATCATACGTAGGGGCCTTAGTTCAAAGTCAATTCCTGATAAAATAATACTTTAATATCAAGAAAATTAGAACTGCCAAAAACACACACAATCAAAATTTGTTAAATTAATGGGCTGCAAAATGCAGAAGGGCTGCAGCAGGTACACCAGATGAGCAGGTCAACAGGAGACACTATTAAACTGATTATGATAAATTACGACAGACCCATGCATTTATATGGGCAGATGAGGCTTAATTGGAAAATTTGCTACAATCATTAAATGCTTTGCTGCAGTTTAGGATCTCGCTGAACACTCTATATTTGAGAATGTAAAGACAAACAATGACAACTAAATCCATCCATCCACCCATTTTCCTGAAACTACTTATCCTATCCAGGGTCTGGAGTCTATTGGCACAAGGCAGGGAACAACCCAGGATGGGGGGTCAACTCCAATTAGCCTCAGCATGTTTTTGGACTGTGGGGGGGGGGGAACTGGAGTACCTGGAGGAAACCCTACAATGACACGGGTAGAACATGTAAACTCCACACACATGGAACCATGGCGGAGAGACTGAAACTGGGTCCCAGAAACTCAAAGTACACATTTGTGTAAATAATAATTGATAAATATATGATAATTGATTATTATTTGGGAATCATAAGACATTAGAAGGCGGCATAGTATATCTAGAAAAAAATCACATTCCACATTGGATGCCATATGGCCGGTTTATTTTACAGGTCATCATAACCATGTGTCTTGCGAAAGTAAACAGAAGGAAGATCAAGCAGACACAAAGAGTTTGGCTTGCACAACCAGAAGCTAATCTATTTGTAAGATATATGCAAGGTATATGTAATATAAAAATGTAGAAAAGGAAAAAGTTAATCCACAAAATGCACAAAGATCACAGGTAGGATGGAACTTTCCAGAAGCTGCAGTTCAGGCTGCATATAGCATATCCTGGGGTAAAAATAATATGCTGCGTTCTATGACATGGACAACCGCAAAAAGCCTGACAAACCTCTTTTTGACATTAACGCAAGCGGAACAGGAAAACCGAGAATGAATAATGTTCATTATGTTTTGGTATTATCTTCACAGCATGCTGAATGGTGTAATTCTTTAAAACTGTGTGTGACATTTAGCTCAAATCCTGCGGGTTTATCTGAAATCCTACGGGTGTGTGGTGCTCACATAAAATCCTAGAGGAATATTATTTAAGCATGAAAGTTTTTTTTCCCCCTAGCTATAATAACTAAATCATCAACCACTGCAGTTTAAAATTGAACCAAGGACGGCTTCAATGTTTAAAGTCAATCATGGTGACAATTACTAGAATTCATGATAGTGTTAGTTTAGTTTTTTTTAGGCATGATCATACTGATACACTGCTCAAAAAATAGAGAGATTAAGATATCGGTCAAACCTTAGTCCTAGAAGCCACAAATCTATAGTCATGAGCCGCTTTACACTGACACTTTGCGTGCCTCAGAATCGGAATGGGAACTGTATGTGTGAATATAGCGGAATTGTTTGTGGTACAGTGCCAAACATGAAGTACTGGACAAAAATTACAAGACATACAGGGGGAACACTTCACAGAACACCATGTGCAGCATGTGCCGAAGAATTGGAATACAATTAAGAGTTCACAGATTACAGACAAAGTGCAAGACATCTTAGCATAAGTGACATGTTACAACTAATGCAGGGACCATCTTAGTGCGATCGAGTTGCTACCTGGTTCTATTCCTGGCAATAGGTTTGGCTTATCGGCTTCGTTTAAGCTAATTTCCCATGGGGGGGGACGGGGATGCATTGCTTGTTATTAGATCCAATAGGTGCAGAGGGGACCCATAGCCTACACAGCACTGGAAGGGAGTTAAACCCATGAAGGAACTGACTAATATTTCTGCATTACCACCAAACCAGAGTAGAAAATGATCTTGATTTTGTGCCATATACATATGCAGGAAACAACCCAGCTCGTAATTGGAACGCTCTTTTCTTTTTCTTAAGATGGGATCATAATTAATGTCCATAGTCTGAATCAATATTTTCAGGAATACCATATGGTCTAAAACCAATCAGAACTCAAGTAACTCATGCGGCTTGTGAGCATTTGGTAGCTTATCAAAAGAAACAAAACAGAGCCCTCAGATATCAAGAGGATGATTTGCTTCTGATGGAACAGGACCACCCTCACTCTGAGACAACATGACCCCCGCCTCTGGGACAACAACCTCAATTGCAAAAATACTGACAAGTATCGATATGTCAGTGTGACAAATATGGGTATGTCAGCGTGAGTGCGATAGGGAAGATGTTATGTTTGTCAAAGGCATCTTGGGACCCTTTAGCTCATGTTATTCTGCAAGTTGCCTCACTCCGAACTGCAATAATGGGCGTGGCTACTGTGCCGGAATTATGACCGAAGCGATGGTAAAAACTGGCAAAACCAATAAAGTGCACTTTGGTTTGCTGGGCTGAGAGGTGCACATGAAACTCACACTTCTCTAATGTTACAAAATGTCATTCTACAGGAGACATGTGGTAACAGCACATACACGTTCATAATAAGTCCCTTCTGTGGAGAAGATAAGAATATTGTATAGGCAAACCACCGCAATATTGTCAAAATTATCCTGCTACACATTAAGAAATGCATAGAAGAGAGCAAGAGTTTTAGATCATCCAGAAGGGATGATCTGAAAAGTTGTCATCACCTTCTCACATTTGAATAAGAACTTCTTAAATTGATTCTACTGAAGATTCTTGTCCTCCCTTGATTTATTATGATGAGAATATCATAGAGGGGATGCCTGCATTTATGTTGTTCAGGCTGCTATATTCAATGTATGGCCACATTTCACCATCTCATTTAGCTATAAAGCTAAGCACTGGAGAAGCAGACAAAGGGATAATCCCAGGCTGCCTGCTGTTTACCAATAACCTGAAAGTTTTTATCTGCGGTGGGACAACAAGTTCTGTAGCCTTATGTGTTCAGCTCAGCTCTGCAATGAGTTCAGCAACCACATATAATACTGGTAGTTTGATGGTAGGCAGCTTACACAGCCTAAAGGAAACAGGCCTGAGTTAGCTAGTTCAGTATTTTCAAATTCGTCACAGGAAGAGTCATCAAGGTAAGGCATATTTTTCATTAGAAAATATATATTATTCTTTTAATAATCAAAATATAACAGCATTGGTGAAAATGTAGGTGTTGTTTTGTTATATTATGGAGCACCATCGGATGACTACTTATCCACAGCAGCAGTATCGCAATCTGCCGCAGCTCCCCTAACCCTAAACCTAACCCTAAACCTAACCCCACAATTCACCCCATTCGATTCACTAAGAGCCGACACTGCTGACCAGTGGATGGCACGGAACCCATTTGGCAGTAAATTGACTTAACTATCAAGTGTACATCGATTAACCAAAATATTATGTCCATCCCCGCATCAAGTGAATGGTGTCGAGTACCTCGTAAAACCACGTAAAGTGGGCTTCAAGGCCTGGGATATATATGAAGATAAACTAAGAAATTCACAATCAACATGTAGACTGCAGAGAAAAATGGGCAGGGGTGAAGATCTGAAGACTTTGACAAGAGCCAAATCATTATGGCCAGATGAATGAGTCGGAGCATGTCCGAAAGAGCAAGGCCTGTGGGATGCTCACGGTCAGCCGTGGTGAGCACCTACTGAGAGCGGTCTGAGGAGGGGAAAATGACAAACCTCCTTGGGTGGCTGGGTATCGCCAAGGTGGGATGTATTAATAAAGACTATCCTGTCTAGTACAAACCAACAGAAAGCTACTGTGGCCCACATTTCAGATAATTCTGATGATGGTTCCAAGAGTAATGTGTCACGACACACAATGCATTGAGCTCAGCTCCTTTACAGAAGCTTTGCATTGTTTGTCAATGTTTAATTGATTTTAGGTTGCAGCACTTGTATAGATTTTCAACTATGTGTTACAACAATGCTGATTTATCTGCTCTGGAAACTTTTTATTGTATTCCTGATTTTTATAATAATACTTATGACTTCAGCACCAGATAAGTACAGAAGGGAGAAGCTGCATGCCCTGCAGTGCTCTCACCCCTGGTAGCACGACTAAAGGCAAACATCCTGAATGAGGTGTGATGGCTGTACTGAGAAGTCATGTAAAAAAAAGGAATGTGACAGAGACACAAATTGTAGGATGACTTGCAAATAAGATGAAGGAGTGAACTATACTGACAACTCCACAGTCCTCCCCCACTCAGGAGATCCAATCATAACCTGGTTCACCTTTTGCCACAGAATAAGCCACTAGTCCAGAAGGAGCCAGTTACCACCTGGACCACTGAGGAAATGGTCACTAGAAGCTGTCGAGGTCTTGAAGGTGTCTTTTTCTGCTACAGAAGAGGCAGTTCTCTACAAACCATATGGTGAGGACATTGATAGACTTACAGACTGTATTACTGAGTACAATCAATTCTGTATCTACTCTGTTATACCACAGAAGACCTTTCGTTGCTTTCCTAACAACAAACCATGGGTCATCAGTGATCAGAAAGTTTTCCTCAACCAAAAGAAGAGAGCCTTCAGGGCTGGAGACGATGAAATGAAGTGAAAGAAATGAAGCGGGAACAGAGGGAGTTCACAATGAGGATCACAGAAGCCAAAGGGGAGCACTGGAAGGAACTGGAAGACAAGCTGAGGCAAAATGAAAATGACTGGGAAATGTGGAGAGGAATGGAAAAGCTCACGGTTTTGAAGTAGACAACCAGAAAATCAATGGAAGGATGTCAGGAGAGGGCCAGTGAGTTAAAGCATCTCTTTAACAGGTTTGATAACAACAGTTTAGCTCATACACCTGTATTGTCCCGCTCCAGCACTGCACCCACTGAAATTAGCCTACCCGGCTGACACTGGAGTGGGTCATGCTGGGTTCATTTACTCCTGGGTTGGGCAGACTAGTCTTATTTGTAGCTGGCCTAGGAATAGCCGTTTTAGTTATGACAAAGATGCCATGAGCTTCGTTCATCTTCTATATCAATTGCTTTGGCAAGTGCTTTTAAAGATAATGAGCATTTGACCAAATGAAAAATGTTTTGCCCAATGTTCATCCTTCTTTAAAAAAAATAATGTTAATTAGTGACGCATATTTTTCTTCAAGTATCAGACTTGAAATTGTGAAACACATTTATATAACTGCATAATTACATGTTCACACACGCAGCTGAAATGCAGCTGGAAATATTAAAGAAACATTATCCATTTGAATCTAAACTAATATGTGCCACCAGTACAGCAACTTACAACGAGATGGCTTGGGTTTCCTGGTAGCTCACTTTTGTAATGAACAAAGTACTTGGATTTGTTGGTGCCAAAACCATGGTGCGATCCAAGCCCGGATCTGGAATCCAGCCTGACTCTACAGCAGTGCCGGCTACACTTCCCAGTCATACTCACCTGTTCATTAGGTCCACCTGTTGTGCATTTTCAGCACTGGTTGTTTGTGTCTGCTTAGTGTGAGATATTGTGAGTTCAGGCTGTACTGGGCATTTCCCCATTACTCTGATTGCCATTTGTGGTCTGACATTCTGTCTTCTTCTTGACTTCTCTCTCGTGGTTCTGATTCTGCCATTGTTCTGGCTTTCTGACTTCCTGGTGATGACATTGAGTTTCAGATTTGCTTTGACTTTGAATGAATGTTACATTTATATATTGCTTTTCAAGACACCCAAAGCATTTTACTTTGGTGAATAAATGGCCATGAAACGCCGTGCACATGGACTTCCAGCAGATTTGTTATAGTTGCTCAGTTATGCCTGTCGCTACCTTTGTGTCAAACAAAAAATAAATAGTCTTCACCAGGATACATTAATATGTTGATGCTTGTAATACATTTAAAGCATATATTTTATTAGTTGAATGCTGACTTTCTTTGGTGCTCTTCATTCATCTTCTGTAACCACTTGTCCTTTTCAGGGTCACAGGGATTCCAGAGTCTACAAGCACATAGCTGAGAACAACACAGGATGGGGTGTCAACCCATCACAGGGCGGGCACACACACACACACACACACACACACACACACACACACACACACCTATGGGCAATTTGATAAGTCCAGCATGTTTTCAGTCTTTGGGGGGTAACCAGAGTACCTGGAGAAAACCCCACAGGGACAACCTGCAAACTCCACACACATGGAGCCATGGTAGAGACTCAAACCCTACTCCCCGCAGTGTGAGGTAACAGTGCTAACCGCTGTGCCACCATTGTAAGCACAGTCAATTAGTTGTTAAAATGAAGACCCTAAAATAACATTCAAAGGATTTATTGGAAATTTACTTGTACACTTATATTAAGTATCAGCAATCACACTACTCATAGATGGCAAAGAAAAGTAGTTTTCTCAGAATTTTCTCTTTGAAAGGTTTCATGAACAATCTGTTCGCCTTACATTTACAGATCTCATCCATAAAGATCTTATAGTTAAATACATTGAGATCATGTGTGTTATTACTCATGTAAAACATTTATTGATGCAGTTTCTGATTTCCCTGATCTGAGCATTCCGTGCCATTTTTAACCTCCATCCCCAATTACTTTAATGAATTTTAGAGAGAGTGTAACAGAAGCTCAGTGGCCAATCACGGATATTGGATTTCACAGGTGCTGCCTGCCACCGTAATGTGTGCTAGCAGACGAGCAGATCAGACGTAATCTGTGCTAACAGAAGTTTAAGCATGTCTCAGTACATTTTGCTTTACAATTGAGGATTGTTTATGTGATTCATTGCAATCTGAAGAAGTGCCCTGCCTTGGGAAGACATTACCTGAAGGACACATAAAGGCCTGGAATCCCAGAGCAGTATAAAAGATGTGGTAATTAGGTTGCCAAATTAGTCCACCTGGGCCAATTAGCCCAGATAAGACATGAGGGTTTTCTAATGTTATGTCAACAGAAATAAAATCAGCTAAGGGAACAAGGTTGAACTGAGACACTTAAGAGAAATGGGAACAGAATATGTTCTGATTAAAGATGAGCGTCGGATCAAAGAGATTTTATTCCGAATGCTTGTGAAGATTAAACAAATCTTTAGATGAAAAAAGACCCCTTCATTTTCTTATTCTTTGATTTTAATTAAAATTTAATGGACAAACATCGCTTGATCTTTTTAACAGATGAGGCAGCATATATTGATGCTTTTAAATAAAATTTATGTATTTTTTCAATATTCCCTCCCCGCCACAACCCTCTGGTACGTTCTTCTCCAGATTCTGCTTGAAATGAGGTATTGGAAACATTATTTTACTCTAAATAAAAGCGCTGTCACCCTTACTCCACTGCTTAAGTTCAGCATTTTCTTAGATGCCGGGAAATTCCTAAATCGTATTTAATTTGTACAAATGTAATTGCCTTCTGGTAAATCAGCCAGCAGCTCAGTCTACACACATCTAAGATAATATTGCTCTATGAACATTAAATTGCAGCAGCATGCTTCATGGACCAAGGAGAGCTTTAGGAAGAAAGCTGACTAACAAAGTCACAAACTACATCACTGATCAAAGTCATTCTGGTCAGTCAGTCAGTGTGTCTGTCTGTCGTTAACAGGCTGCCAAATAATGCATCAGTTACTCGTATTGGCTGTTTTTAATATTGTGTATTTTAGAAATTGTATTACCACCAGAAATGTGGTTCTGCCACTGTAGCAGGTGCAGTGTGCAGTACTGACATACATACATAGCAGGGCACTGCCATCACCTTCACTCTGCACTGCCATTTGTCACAGGCTGATCTTTCGAGGCTGTTGCATTTAAATGGCATTTTTTGGGTCACTGGTTTTAAAAGTTGTGCAAAAGTAACCATCTGTACTTCCAGGTGAAGAAGAAGAATAAGAAGAGTAATATTAAAACAAACCATTGTCTGATTGTGATAAAAGAAAACATTTAAATTCACTGGAATTTGTACAGCACATATAAATATTTACAACGAAGCCTAAACACATACTGATAGACGCCTTGAAGTGCAAACATTAATCTTCCAGACACCCAGCATCTTTCTGTCATTTTCATAATGTGCTAACTACAGATGATGTTCATTTTCCTTTTGTTTACAATCCTTGCCTGAATTATGTGAACATTCAGAGCAGAGTGTTTAATAAAATAACAACAGAATCTTCTTGCATAAAAATGAAGGAATCATGTATAACAAAATATTACCATAAAATAGTGAACAACATAACCACTAAACTAGGAGTTAACCAGTGTAGTGCAGCAAGCTCAGCCATATGCAGACGAAGCTTAAAATACCATAGACAAAGAGAACATATAGAATATAACTATATACAACATATACAATATAACTACATACAACATATAGACTATAACCATATACAACATTTAGAAACACAGTTGCCAGTTGGAAGTATCAAGATTCATTCTCGGCATCCATCTATTTGGTCTTTTTCTTTCTTTTTTTCTTTATTTAAAATGGGTTGATTGAAGATACAGAGAATATCGGCAATTTCCAGTGTCTCTAAGCAGTATCGATGCACTCGCCGGTTATGCAGGGAAGATTTCATGACTCGCTGCACAGTGACAGGACCATCTGCTGAAACAGAGCACTGAGGCACAGCGTCCGGATGCTGAAATTCCACCTGGGACCCCAAAGAATCACCAGTGCACCACAATGAGAAGAACCTAATCCTGTCATTATGATTAATCAGCAAAAATTATGAATGGATAGTCTATTTTACATGCCCCATTTCTGCAGTTATTTTGTGGCTTACAAAATGGTCAACGGGATCTTGCAAATCTGGTAGACAGCTCGATATTTGTTTAATTTACTTACAAAATGTAGTTAATGTATTATCTACAAATTAATGTATTTTTCCATCCATTTCCATCATATATATTAGTAGGTCCTTGATATTAATATATTATGTGTTTCCGATTTTTTCCACTATCTATATTTTTCAAGCCTTCAAACAATAACATTATTTGCAGAAAAGTCAAACATGAGACAAGAATGAGTATCAGTCAGTCAATCTGTGCATTCATGAGTAAGGCCTAGTTGGTTTGCTTATAGTGAGCAGAGTGTTAAACCTATAGCTGAAATGCTGTTGAAGGAATCCTGTATGATTGAAGATAGTGGGTATATGTCAGACAAACCTGCACATGGGTCAAAGCGAAAGACACAGAGTGTTCCCAGTAGAATGGTGACTGTCAGGACAAGGACGAAAAAAGCAAGTCACCCCAGACTTGGAAACACCTCAGCAGGAAAAGCAAACTGTGCCACACTGAAACCCAGAAACAAAGAAAAGTAATTCAGGGACTCTAAAGCCTTCCAAGGATAAAAGGGTAAAAAGAAAATGCACAAAAAGGCACACTGGGAGAGTACAGAATCTATTGACTTTAGCCAGTTCTGGAAGAGAAAATTTTGACAACAACTCTTCCTACAATGACAGCTCACAAACAGAAGACATCTGTGCCTTAATAAAAAAGGTGAGTCGCACAGCAAAGACACTGCAATAATTTAAGCCACCCAGGTCGCATACTGCATCTCTGCATAAAAACCACATCTACGGCAAAACGGATGTTCAGTTCATGCACATTTGTGAATTGAATAAAGAATCTTTGAAATGTAGATGTTTGTGTTAACCGGACTAAGCATGATAACTGAATTAAATTGTGATTTATTCATTTTATTGAATTGCTGCATATTTATGCTCAATACCATTGCTGTACATGTGTGCATGGGTGAAGTTTGCATGTTCTCTCGATGTCATACAGGTTTCCTAATTGTGACTCTAAATTGTTCATAGTGTGTTCTTCTTGTGTGTGTGTGTGTGTGTGTGTGTGCTGTAGGACTGAAGTCCAGCACTCAGACATGACTCTGAATTCAGTTGCAAATTTTGTAACTCACGTCTTTGGATTTGGAATTCAACCGCATCATAACTCAATCACTTGAGACACGATAAACAGTTCATTAAGCAGTGTGCATTAATGAGAAATGATTCACTGAAAGTAGCATAGCATTTATCTGTCATGTTATCAAAATTGCCTAGCAGTCAGGCATGTGGTAGCCTGTCGTTTCTCATGCACCCCATCAAGCGTAGGTTAATAACTGCATTGTAATCAAAATCAGAATCAGCTTCATTCGCCAAAAATGCTGTTGGGGTAACGGGATGTCTAGGCAAGTAAATTAATTTGAATTCACAGATTTTAATACCAAGAATAAAAAGATGTCAACCATCTACAATTTTGTAAGGCTGCTGGCCCCACAGGAATCGGAGTTCCTGGACTCCTTTGGGTTTTCGCTGTTTTTCAAGCCACTGTCACGCGGCTCTGACGAGACTGGGCTGGCTGACTTGCTCTGGCGCACCCAGCGGGCCCATCTCAACCCCCACTGCGCTCGCACTGTTATTCTGAGTGGGAATTACTTCAGCCCATTTGTAGAATTTATCAGTTGTCATGAAGCGACAATGATACTCTGCCCCCCCCCCCCCCCCCACTCTGGATCCGGGCAGCAGACCAAAAAATATAAAAATCTTTACATTTGCATTTTAAGCTTACATTTAATTATTTAACAGACACTTCTGTCTAAAGCAACATACAGAACGGAAAGGGCCTTTTCAGTGACATTGGCCTGTGTATTTTTGACCTTTTGTTAAGTTGCCTTGGTGGCTGCATATCTCAGACATGTTCTACATCACTTATTTACTTCTGAAGCTATATGCTACATACTGCAATATCTCATCCACTGAGACATAGGCGTGCTCATGATATAATTGACATTGTTAGCTTCTGAGCTAACAAATTTCCCATCTGTATCTGCTCCCTATCCAGTGCTCTCTGTTCTCTCCATCTGCCACTCAGCAATCTTCTCCTCCTTTCTCTTCACACCGTGTACATTCTCCATATCGTTTGCTTCCACGCTTGAGTCCTTCTCAAAACTTTACCTGCTGCATTCTGCTACATCACTTCCTCTATCCTTGTATCGATCGCTTCCAAACTTTATTTCCTGCTTGCTCTGTGAGTGTTCCAAGGTCATTGTGATTTAGTAAATAAACCAAAGGCTGTGGGGAGACTGTGGAATTTAACTCAAACTTACTGCACTCCATAAAGTGTCAGTATAGAATTACTGTAGTTCAAGCCAAAACCTTTAGAATACAGCAGACTCAGCATTTGCTTAAGGCATACGGAAATGGGTTCTATTCCTTCCACATCTGTGCTTCCACTATAATGTCCTTGATTAACCATTTTAATTTTTTAAGTTGTCTGTGATCTCAGGTCTAACCCTGGGTACGTTAGCCTGTCTAAGAAAATGTGCCTGTATTCAAAGCTTTCCCTTGGCACTATTTTTGGCACAACTACAGACAGAAGAGGCTCCCACCAGACCTGCCTGCCCAAAAGGAATAGGCGCCCACCAGGCCTGCATGCCGAAAAAGAGAAGGCGCCCACCAGACCTGCATGCCGAAAAGGAAAAGTTGCCCACCAGGCCTGCAAGCCGAAAAGGAAAAGTTGCCCACCAGGCCTGCACGCCAAAAAGAAAAAGGTGCCCATCAGGCCTGCATGCAGAAATGGAAAAGGCACCCACCAAGCCTGTCTGCCCAAAAGGAAAAGGCGCCCACCAGGCCTGCATGCCGAAAAGGAGAAGGTACCCACCAGACCTGCATGCCGAAAAGGAAAAGTTGCCCACCAGGCCTGCAAGCTGAAAAGGAAAAGTCGCCCACAAGGCCTGCATGTCGAAAAGGAAAAGGCGCCCACCAGGCCTGCATGCCAAAAAGAGAAAGGCGCCCATCAGGCCTGCATGCAGAAATGGAAAAGGCACCCACCAAGCCTGCCTTCCCAAAAGGAAAAGGCGCCCACCAGGCCTGCATGCCGAAAAGGAAAAGGCGCCCACCAGGCCTGCATGCCGAAAAGGAAAAGGCGCCCACCAGGCCTGCATGTCAAAAAGAAAAAGGCGCCCATCAGGCCTGCATGCCGAAATGGAAAAGGCACCCACCAGGCCTGCATATCCAAAAGGAAATGGCACCCACCAAGCCTGCCTGCCCAAAAGGAAAAGGTGCCCACCAGGCCTGCATGCCCAAAAGGAAAAGATGCCCACCAGACCTGCATATCAAAAAGTCACACGTGAAAGTTTGTGACTCCTGTCATGATCTGCACCCATCTGCCCTGTCCTGTTCATGTTTGGCCAGCAGAGGTCACTGCTGGTCATCCTGTGTTCCCCTGACGTTCACCCACAGCTTGATCCCATTGTCTGTTTTTCCTCCTGTGTGATTGTTTGTGATGCTCTTCACCTGCCACTTGTTGTCCATGCATGTGCCCCAGTACGGTCATTGTCAGATGTTGGTTCCAGTTCCCCATAGGTCTGCATACAGATTTATCCACTACTCTATTCCCTTAAAATAAAAATCCCTTTGTGGGTATCCTGGCTCCAAGACTGCAAGTCTCTGGGGTTTTCCTTCTCCTCGCCCCCTCGGACGTGACACCTTGACCCAAATTTGGCCTCGTATGCCTTGATACTTCCTGGCATCCATGGTGTACCCCAGCACTGAATCATCGGGCCCCTGCCCTGGGAAGATGCAGACCAGGGGACTGGAAGGCTGCAAGATGGATGGGCATCTATTTACATTTGCATCTACATTAGCCTTTGGGAAGAATAAAGCAGCACAACATTGTCAAAAATATTCAATTAACATCATTACTCCTTACATATGGTCCTCAGAAAAACTGAACTGGAACTTATGGACAACATGGAAATATGGTTACAGTTGAATGCTTATGTTTTGGCAAAGTGCAATTCACGTGGTTTGATTAAATTAGCCAAGAATTATGCACTGGTTTTTGAGATTATTTTTTATTAAAGAAAAAAATATGCACAGCTGCCAGCATCCAGGCAGTGTGTGATGGTATTGTTGTTGTTTTATTCATTTATTTTAAAGCTCAAAAATCATGGTGGCCTGTTTGGTGAATGCCAGAACCGTCCAGAATACGTATCTCTACTAATGAGCATGATAATTTATACAACCGGAAAACAAGTGGCGCCTTTTCCTTTAGGCAAGCAGCCGAAATTTGAAAGTTTCAATTTTGCACGTTGAATACATAATAAAGTCACCAAAATGCAATATTCATGGACAATAATTTCAAGCTAATTTACTGTTGAATAGATAACTGTTTTGTTCCGTATTATAATGCCGGAGTTTCTGCCCAAAGGTCATATAATAAATTACACTAAAATTATCCCAGCAAGTCTCCCATTATCTTCCACTGCTGAAAACTTTTTTTTATTTTTTTATGAATCGAGGTGACCTTCTTTTATTGCTCTCTGACACCTATTTATTATTCCTCTCACACCGTTCTGCTTTCATTTCTATTCTAATATTTCTTTACATAGTCATATGGTTCCAGATGTATTTACTGATTCCGCCATCTGTTGAACCCTCGCCGACAGCTTCTCCTCCTGGTGTCTGTGCTTCTGGTAGATATTTAGTCAAGTGACCAGCTCTGTCTGGAAGTGCTGTTGTCTGTATCAGACCCTTTCTCATGTTTGCCACAATTAAATTCAGCCTTTAAAAGAAGGGCTAAGTACGAGGGGGGAACGTACAGTATGCAGCAGGGCATGTATTTTAACACCAGTCTGTTCAGCACAGGGGGACTGTAAGGCAGATCTCGCTCTGTCCTACTTTGTAGAAGGAAATAGGTCACGTCCCACCTGTTGTGACATAAACATTAGTCTAGCTAATAAGGAAAAAGAGGGCAAACACAATAAGTCACATAGACATGTCAATAATTATGTTATACTAGAAGATACAAGAAACTGAACAACAAAACTGCTCATTGTCACATTTCGCTGTCTTTGGCTCTTATAGCTTTACAAGTGTTTCTGGAAACGGAAAATCACAGGGGAAGGGGGAGGATTTACAGCTGAAGGATCTGCACAGTGACTGTCACTGCAAAAGATTGAATAATGTTAATTATTAGCTATTTAGTAACTGTCATTACTGATTAATTAATTCTTTATTAGTTATTCATTAGTCATGCAAATTTAATGTTTAGTTATCTTTCTTATTTTGGGATTATTATGAGAAGACTCAGTATAGTGGAAAAGTACTGTATAAAGGAAGAATACAACCACCTTCAAGATGATTGGACTCAGTCTTCACTACAATGGATGTGTCATTGAGAGGCCTAAAAACTTAGGTATCAGGCTATATGGAGGAATTCCATTTTAAATGTGAGTAATTGAAAATAAAAGATGTAGGAACAGCTCAAAATGTCAACTCCTTAGAGTGTGATATAAACGTGCACTGTCTGAGTAGTGATATCTCAGAATGGTTGGTTAAAGACAGAGCTGCAGCTGACCTTTACACAATTGTCAGTGATGTCATAGTAAAAAGAGCTGTATAAATTGATAGGCAAAGCACAGCTGTGAGAAATGTTATAGTGGTGGGTGCATAGGATGTTTCAGCCTAGCAGGAAACATTCTTTATTGCAGTTAAAGGAGTTAAATGCTCTGTTGCAAATACTGGGAGGTCATACACATACACAGAAGCCCTAGTGGCTGAGAATGTAAGTGACATCATCACTGGTCCTAGATCCTCCTGTACTAAGTAGAGTGACCTAAGGTTGGGCCGTCTTCCAAAAAAATCACATTGTCATCATTATAACACACAGTCGTGATCCACACACTGAATCGCGATCTTTCTTCCTAGTTTCGAAATGTACTTTGAAAGACTCGAATGAGCCTAAGGACTTATCTATTAGCACCTTTTAAAATACAACGTTGTATTAAAGACACTGTTTTCAAAATGGTCATTAAATCCCGAGTTAAACTTTATTTTAAATATTAAACAACATTGTGTCGGGTACTTTCGTTTAAGGTGGTTGAATAAATTTCTCGTATTACCTCGTAATACCGAACATGGCCTGACTTGTACCTCGCACATGTGCGCAAGCGCAGCACTACATCTGTCATGCCCGATTTGTACCTCGCACATGTGCGCAAGCACAGCACTACATCTGTCATGCCCGATTTGTACCTCGCACATGTGCGCAAGCGCAGCACTACATCTGTCATGCCCGATTTGTACCTCGCACATGTGCGCAAGCGCAGCACTACATCTGTCATGCCCGATTTGTACCTCGCACATGTGCGCAAGCGCAGCACTACATCTGTCATGCCCGATTTGTACCTCGCACATCTGTGCAAGCGCAGCACTACATCTGTCATGCCCGATTTGTACCTCGCACATGTGCGCAAGCGCAGCACTACATCTGTAATGCCGGATTTGTACCTCGCACATCTGCGCATGTGTAGCACTACAATGTACGGCATATTTTACGAGGGTATCTGATTTCAACCACTTTATTCCACATTTTCACAATCCAGCCAGATATTCTGAGTTTACATTCTCTTCTCTGTCTGTTTAATAGAAGTTATGCATAGCATAGTGCATGTTTATGGGTCTTGTTATTGTTATGGAGGGGTGACCGTATATGTACCTACAGTTCAGAGCGAACCAAAGCTATAAGAGTACCAAAATATCATGACACTGGATAGGAGCAATTTCAACTGATGGAAAAATAAACTAATGTTTCAGAGATGGAATACTTAGATAATAGTGTTGATCCAAAAAAATGGAAATGAACGACCGGAGAGAACCCTTAAAATGACAATCAAAAGAAAACAGATATTTTCCACAGTGGAATCATTAACACCAGTTCTTGCTAAAGAATAAATTGACCCCTGTAGTTTGCTGTAAATATTGACAATACAGTTTGCCGTAAAATGGAAGGATGAATGGATTGGGGAGTGTCAAGTTGTGTCTGCATTTGGAGGGGGGGGGTTGCATCCTTCGAAAGATGCTGTCTATGAATGCATGCCCTTTGTAGGTTGTGTACTTCAAGTTCGAAGAGAAAGTATTGTCAAATGACCATCGCCAGCTGTTCCTCCCCTTACTCTTCAGTCACAAAGCACCTGTCTGGGACACACCCACTTTACCTCTACGCAATGAATCTTGGGATATGTTGGGCATTGGATGGACCCTTCACGACTCAGCAGAAGGAGGATGCATTTCTAGACCGCATTTGAAGGAGCCTTCGAAATGGGACAGCCTTGTCACGCTGCTGTAATAAATTCGGTCTGTGACTGCAGCCTTAGAAGGGTGCAGCCCCTGAATTTGGACACAGCCCCAGAAAATATACTGTGGTGCAGATGTGTGAGGTACAAAACAGCATGTGGTTCAGATCAGGTAGTTACACCTTGGATCCATGCTACATTCACAAACCAAACAGAATGACTTCTTAATACATGGCTCTGTTGATAGACAAAGTCATATCACGTGTCTGTGTTACAGGGTCTCTTTCATGTGTGACATATTGGAAAAACATCAATGTGAATTCAGTCTGAGCTGTTGGCCTGGCAGATGAGGAAGTTGTGGTACGGTGGTACGGATCAGGGAGTGGCACAAATTTACTGGCCATCACAGTTCTATGTGAAGTTTGGAAGAATTAGTAGGAGGTCATAAAAGACCACAATGTACAATTCGCATGAAAGGTAGATCACCAATGTCTTTAAGATCGATCATAATATAAAATGATCAGCTCGCCCAGCCCCAGAGTGACCTGTTCCATTGTGTAAGAAAACAAATGAACACATGTGCAACCACACACACACACACACAAGTTTGTAATTATATTTTGTGGGGACATGCATTTCTATGAGGAAAACTCTAATCCCATCATGACAACTTTAACCCCTACCCAACCCTAACCCTAACCATAAGTAGCCATATTAAATATGAGACTTTGAGCATTTTTAGTTTTTTGATTTCATTCACAGATCTTTGTGGGGACCTGAAAATTGTTCCCACAACCTCAAAAATAACAGGTTTTTATTACATTATGCAGCTATACACAACAAAATGGTACATTGCAAACATCAGTTACACATTTAGAATTTATCATGCCTATTGAAGTATTACACACTTCTATGTAATCTTACCCTAAAGCCATCACATAATGTTTGAGGACACTGACCTTATGCTGGACAATTTGCACAAGGATAGACACAGAATAAAAAATCCCTCACAATCACACAATTCAGTACCTCAAGTAAATAGCAGAAACCATATAAGACAAAAAGGAGAAATGTACACAATGCGGACAGTCTCAATTCTACAAAAAAGAAAGATCTATGTCTAACACAAGATCCCTGCTGACACAAGGGAAACAGGAGAGCAGATGATCTAAGTCAGTCCTCCTCAGATACTCAGTGTAAGGTGGACCTCTCCCTCTTTTTTGGTTGCATTCAGATAAATGCTAGTTAGATAACCTGCTGTCCCAACACCTGCATTCTCTCCTTTAGCACAGAGACACACAGCATTATACATAACAGACAGACTACTCATCAATCTGGGGACAGCCATTAAACATTCTGCCTAAGAAGACATTTATTTTTGAGGAGTCTGAAGTGCAAAGTTCAAAACAAAAGTAAACAATGTTAGGAAGGCTAACTTTAGCGGTATGAGACTGAAACTAGAAACTGTATGGAGTTAAATAACAAAACTGTTGAAGAGGCATGGGAATTTTTTAAAAGCACATTGTTGCAAATGCAAGAGGACTTCATACCTGTTTCCAGCAAAACTAAATCTAGGAAACTGCAACCAAGGTGGTTTACTACGGAAATTAAGAATAAAGTCAGGAGGAAAAGGGCTCTCTTCCACAAATGGAAAATAACTAATGATTTCAAAACAAAGCAGGAGTATCTGACTGTACAGGTTGAGTTAAAAAATAACATTAGACTCGCCAAGAGGAATGTAGAAAGGAATATTGCATTGGAGGCTAAGGATAACATTAAAAGTTTCTTGCAGTATTTTACCTCCAAAAGAGCTCTAAAAGCTGAAATCACTAATTTGCAGGATAGTAAGGGCCTTATAATTGAAAAAGAAGTTGATATAGTAATTGAGTTTAATGATCATTTTACACGGGTGTTCACAGTAGAGAATATGAGTAACTTACCACCATTTTGTACGAATACAGCGTCGTCTATGACCAATATATGTATAACTGAGGTTGATGTGTTACAGACCCTAGCTAAGCTCAAAATAAATAAATCGCAGGGCTCTGATGGCACTGGTTAACAAACAGGAAGCAGTGAGTAGTTATTAGAGGCACAATGTCACAGTGGGCTTGCGTTCATAGTGGGGTACCACAGGGTTCAATTTTAGGACCACTACTGTTCCTAATTTACATTAATGATATTGACAACAATACAATAAACTGGTTAAATTGGCAGATGACACCAAGGTGGGTGGTGTAGCAGATACTGATCTAGCAACACAGAGGCTACAACAGGATCTTCATTTAATTAGCGACTGGGCTGATACCTGGCAGATGAAATTTAATGTAGATAAATGTAAGGTAATCCATGCAGGGAGCAGAAATATAAAGTACAGATTTTATGGGTTCCACTGAAATAAAGGTAGCCGGTTATGAGAAAGACCTTGGTGTGTATGTTGATGCTTCCATGTCCCACTCTCGCCAGTGTGGGGAAGCAATAAAAAAGGCCAATAGGATGTTGGGTTACGTCTCTAGGTGTGTGGAGTTTCAGTCAAGGGAGGTGATGCTACGATTATATAATTCCCTGGTAAGACCCCACCTAGAAAATTGTGTGCAAGTTTGGTCACCATACCTTAAGAAGGACATTGCTGCCTTGGAAAGGGTGTAACGTAGGGCTACGAGAATGATTCCTGGTCTTAGAGGAATGTCTTATGAGGAGAGGTTAGCTGAGCTGAATCTGTTTAGCCTCGAGCAAAGAAGTCTAAGGGGGGATATGATCCAGGTATATAAGATTCTAACAGGTCTGGATGCTGTTCAACCAAATGGCTATTTCAGTATTAGTTAAAATACTAGAATTCGTGGCCATAAGTGGAAAAAAAGCGGGAGAACATTTTAAAATGAATTTGAGGAAGCACTTCTTTACACAGCATGTAGTTAGAGTATGGAATAGTCTTCCAGCTAGTGTAGCGCAAGCTAAAACCCATGGTTCCTTTAAATCGGAGCTAGATAAGATTTTAACAACTCTGAGCTATTACTTAAGTTCTTTCCAAACGAGCTTGATGGGCCGAATGGCCTCCTCTCGTTTGTAAATTCCTTCTGTTCTTATCTCATTGCCCAGCTTGCTCTTAGGACTGACTACTCTTATATAGGCTGTGCCTCACTGCAAAGCTGCAATCCATGATGAATTCAGCACGATTTTATGGCTCCAGAAGTTAAAGATCAACTGCAGAATCCATCTTAACCTGGGACTACATTCCGTATTACAACAAGACAAATCCCTATGCCGTTGCAATTTTTGTTATTAAATTTGGTTAGAAGATTCTTGAAGAACAGCAGAAGAAGGTAGAAAGGTTTTGGCTCATTAGGTACTTCTCTACATTCTAATGGACTGTAAATGTAAAACTGTCAGGATAATATGCACCCAAATCACAAAATTCAGCCTTTCTACAAACCAACCACAGATACATCAGTTAGATGACAATCGCCATGGAATTTATCCATTACCCCACAAGTGTTTATACATTTAGGATCGGTGTGACTCTGGAATATATGCCAGGGACACAGGACACAACGCTGGGAATGCTAGGTGAACATTCTATGACTGGAAAAGGAAAAATCCAGCCTGACAGACCATCGAACATTCACCAAGATTATTAAAAACACAGATCTGTCAATATTTATGCAAACTGACATCAGTGTTTCTTTCCTTAATTTAAAATTCTCTCTCTCTCTCTCTCTCTCTCTCTCTCACTCTGTCTTTCACACGTACACAGAGAGATAGACAGATAGATAGATAGATAGATCGATCGATCATCAGGTTGCCACACCTGCTGACCTCATCTTGACCCCCACTGACTGAGAATTGGGCCACAGACAAGCTCTCTCAGACTCTCTCATCATAAATCCGTCCTGCCCTCTCCCCCCCCTCTCCGCCCCTTCTCAAGTCACAGAATGTTTACACAAAATAATACACAAACACGAGAAACATTGTCTAACATTAATGAAACAGATATACATATTCATGTTTGTTCTCATTTGAATGGTCTCAGTGAAACTAGTGCAATGGTCTCAGTCTTAAAGGGGCCCGATTATGCTAATTTTTACCGTTCATAATTTTATTTTTGGGGTCTACTACTAGAATGTATTTACATGCATCAGTGTTCCAAAAACACATTATTTTTCTTATACTGTACATCTCTATTCACTCTGTCTATAGCATTGTGTTAGAGCCTAGTGTGCTCTGATTGGTCAGTTTGCCCGATTGGCCAGCTTACCCTAATCATTCTGCCCCTGTCTTACAGTATGCAGACAGATCATTGTATGTAGGCAGCCAATAAGGATTGTGTTACGAGGTGACCTCACCTTGTCACAGAAGTAAGAGCTAGAAATCCAACAACACATTTCAGGCAGATGAGAGAAGAATGGTTTCTGTGGTGAGAGTGGCGTGTACTTTGGACCTTACGATATTGCAGACCGTTTACATGCACATACTGTAAAGCTATATAACACACTAAAGGAATATATAGGTCCCCTTTACCCTTTCTCGTGTCTTTAAAAATAACTATATAGGCTAAAGGCTTTATTCATCAAACAGAATCACTTAATTTTAATGTATTACCTCCAATGCTAATTCCAGCTAAGGGTCTTAGTAAAGGTTGGTTTAATAAATGAATATTGCTCACTAATGAAAAAAGTGTCACATTTCATAGTGCTAAAGCACATTGATTAAGTCCTATTATATATTTATTTTTTTTCTATACATGTTCAGACTGATGAAATAATAACAATAATACTGATTGCGTATGGTCCCAGCCATTGGCATACAGTATCACCAGAATCCAATAGGGCAGCTCTGAGTGTGTATAAGTCCTTCTGAGCGCTTCTGAAAAGGTAATCCTTTTAGACCAATAATAATTTGAAATCGACTCCAATTTATACAATTTACTAAATGTTTTAGAATCTTTTAGCTTTTAGGTAGATAATTTTGGATGTTCTTATTACTAATAGGTTTTTCCTACTTTTAGCTAAACTCGTTCATTCTATATTGTGATGCCACAGAGTATTCTCTTCTGGCCAATAAATCGATATCCACGGACTCAACACGCAACCAGTTTAGTCTGAGCTAAGGGACAGCAGGGTGCCTACAAATTGGTACAGTGTCAGCACAGTTCTTCAGTTCGGATCAGTGACCCAATTTAACTGAGTGATTCACCTCAGAGGCTCAGTTTGTCTATGGATTGGCCAGTAAGCCCAGTGGCTGGGCTTCTGTGATCACTGTAGATCAGGGGCCATATTTTTCCTGACTGACTCGACTCAGAAGCTGCACGGAAGTTAGTCACTATAGAATATAAGGTAGCCACTTAGACCTTCAGTTTACCTGCGCCGAGCTATAAGTCATAAAGCTGGAGTTGTTGGATACTCTCACCATACACTCTACCCCTGTGCACCTAATGCTGGCCTGGAAGTATCGCATACAATACACAGTCAAAGTAGCACAGTCCTCAGCTGAGAACAGATTTTCCTGCCAGATTATATAGATAGTTTTGGTTTGTTTGTTTGTTTTGCTACGGAAGCCTATTACTCCCACGACATAATAATAAAAAATATTCTCAGTATCACGTTATAATGTGAAAATATTACATTAAAACGAGAAATCGTATCACGTTAAAACAACACGTTATTTTTTTTTATTATGTCGTGGCAGTAATATGCTTCCGTATTTTGCAGCGTTTTGATCATTATCTCCTTGAAATGATTCTGTAAGGTTATTGGGCAGCCAGATCAAAACCAGCAGTCAATCTGGGATGTTAATGGGGAATTGTAAAGTCTCTGCACTCACCAAAGGGGCTGAGCTTTCTAACAAGGCTGGATTTCCATAACTTCTTATACTGACGTAACAATATCATATAATGATTTACATGTAATTTCAAAATATTGCAATAAAATAATCTTTTTTTTCGCTGATACAAATTAATTAAAACAGGGACAAATGTGTTATCCCCACTATACAATGCTACAGGATGAGATTAGACATAGAATTATTGAATAAATATGTAAGCATTTTTTGCTGCCTCCGTTACCTAAAGCGGTGATTCTCAGGCTGGTCCACAGGAACTTACAGAACCACATTTTTAATCCCTCCCAGCTCCCTGCCAAACAGTCCACATTCTTGCTGGAGCTGGGAGGGAGCAAAAACCTGGACTATCTGAAAAGCTTTCACCTAAAGGCATTTCCTCACAAGCATCATAAACATGATGCCAAGCTATTACAAGGCACACAGACTATGGTATTTTAGGGTTGCCACTTCATTTATGTATGTAGAGGGACACCAGAAGACCTGGAGGAAACCTGCACAGTAGAGGGGAGCAGTTTGAGTCCTGCTGGAGGGGCAATGCTACCCAGTGAGCCAGTATATGATCTTCATGCAAAACACAACTTGCAATATATGTCAAGGTAGTTGTCTGGTTTTATTTTAGCTCTTGAAGCTTGGGGATACATTCTGATTTATTGTTTTTAGTTGAATATTATGGATGAGTTAAATCTGTGCGAAGACCCATTTAACAACACTTGAGGAGATGCTTACACAAATCCAGCCCTAAACACATTCCAAATGTCTCTTTGGATTTTCTCCAAATGTTTCTAATTCTGTCAGAATCATTTCTCTTCCCATGTTTTTTTCAGCTGTCTTACCAGCATGAAATGCCCCCGCCCAATATCAGCAATGAAGCAGTGGGATTTCTACTCTAATTCTAAGTCTATAAGTTAGCAGACATATTCCCTAACATCTATAATATTATGTTCCTTATTAGCTTAATTTATTAACTACAGCAGGTGATCTAATTTCTGGTATCCTTCCTCAAAAGGCAAAGAAATCTCCAGGTATTTAATTTTTATTAAATTGCTGAAGTATCCCTTTTGAAATGGGATTTCTTGCCATATTAAGTACAGATCTAGCACATACCGCAATCTGCTCGAATGAACAAACAGTCAAATAATTATTTGTCACTAATGGAAATGGATATACCACAATTACCATGCTAGCGTCCTTTGTGCAGTGACACATTAGCAGGAAAAAGTCTCCTTGAAGGAAAGGATTCACTAATTGGATTAGTACCTCACTGGCTTCAGGCTGTAATTAATAATTTGTTGTCTGATACAACATTATGCCCTTCAGCCTCCTTGGATATCAAATTCGTAATATGCAGAAAACAATTCTAATCCTCTCTTTATTTCTTCTAAGTAGCTGAAAGCTGAGTCCCCTTTTGTCTTTTGAGTTGTTTTTAATATCCATCCATCCATCCATCCATCAATGTTATTTAATACAGAGTTGCATCCAGGTAACAGGCTATTCCAGGAAGCACAGGGCACTAGTCAAGGATCATAGTGCTTTCTGTTCATCATAAGACACTCGCTCAGTCAAAGAGACACACAAGCACATTAGGATGAGTATTTTATTTAGACTGAACTGACGAAAGCAAGACATACATCCATCTGTGGTTCAGATCCTGGCCTTGCAGGTGTGAGGTCACAGCGTTACCTGTGCCATTTTGGTTGTTGTTATTATTTATTATTATTGTTGTTGTTGTTCTAGTTCTTGTTGTTGAATGCTCATTGTGAATGTGCGTTTTTGTGTTTGTGTGTCCTGTGTTTAAATAATTCCAGGGTGTAGCAGTAATAGTACAGTAATAGTAGTAGTGAACCAGTATAATTTGTGAAACGAAACACTGAAATTGCATTTCACATATAGAAGTGTGTTTAATAAACCATATGTAAAATACTGTTTATTCAAATATATCGTTTTTTTGGGTATTTTTTTACTGAGTTTTAGAAGTAATCACTGGATAAAGCAAAAGAAAATTCTAAAAGAGTCTAAATAAACTGCAGTAGTAGTTGTAGTAACAGCAATAATGATGCTGATAGTAGTGTTTAATGTTGGTGGACCATTGTGTTACTAATAGTGAAGGCTTGAGTGATTTTATCTCTACCATGGACTAGCAAGAGATTCTTCATTAATTTTATGGGACATATTCTGCTGACTATGAAAGAGAGATTAATTGGATTTCCACATATCTCAGTTCACATATCCCCTTCTATGCATTAGATATGATATGTACAGTAATGTATCTGACTCTGTAATGTATGCACCTACTATTTGATATATTTAATCAATGGGAAAATCAGAGTGCATTATAAATAAAAGATTAATACCTATTAATTAATTAAATGGTTTGATTATGTGTGTCCTTGACAATCCTTTTAAAATAATTAAGTAATAGGATTAAATTTTTTGAGCATATTAGTATGCGTCATGAGTTCATTATGTGACCAAGCAGTGTAGCACTGGATTCCAATTGTTTTTATTGGTTATACACATCAAACAATCAATAAACATTTTGTTTAATATACAGTACCTCGGTTCTCGAACTCACTAGAACTCGAATTTCTTGAAAGTCGAACAAACCAGTATAAATAAAATAAGTCACACTAAAATGCAATTCTTACTTGAATGCCTTCTTCACAGACTGGACGATTAACCAAATAAAGTAGCGCAACATTACAGTAACTAACAATGTACTATTAGAGCATTTATGTCATTTATTTAAACTTTATTTTACCAGGTAAATTAACTGAAAACCAGTTCTCGCTGCTTTATGTGATATTCGGGAGAAATAGCATCAGAACTGCCTGGGATACAAACGTCATGCGTGTAACTTAAAGGTGTGTCGTCGCAGAAGCGGTTCCAGTTTGTGCAGCCGGATGAGTGGTCGCAATGCATCTAACCGTAATGCATTGCGTCAGGATCAGAATGCGTTGCTTTAACGAGGGGGCGTGGCACACGGAAGGAGCGGACTATCGGGGCAGGACAGGGGTAATGTTGGGATAAGATCTTTATCGTTTTGGAAGCCATTAAGAAAAAAATGCTCTTCTTGTTTTATCCTGTTCATTTTGTGTTTAAATGCTAAAAAACATATTTAGGTGTAATTTTGGGGGGTCGGGAACCAATTAATTGGTTTTCAATTATTTCTTATGGGAAAAATTCGATCAGAACTCGAACTTTTTAGGATTCGATCCGGAGTCCGGAACAGATTAAGTTCGAGAACCGAGGTAGCACTGTACTGTATATGGTTTGTATGGTTTGTGTATTCTATTAATCACATAATCATACCACAGGGTACTACCATAACCTGTTATGCTAACACTTTCTGTTTCCTTGGAACACAAACTTAATTCGTTCCAGAAGGCCAGTCGAGTTTGCCAGTCAAATTTCCCATAAGAAATAAAGTCAATGGATTTAATCTGTTCCAGACCCTGAAATTATTGCCTATTTAAACTTATCTACCTAACTAACTAATGATAAAAAGCACTGACAATCAATATAAAACTAATACACACATGAAAAAGCACACATATAAAAGCAATGACCATAAAATAAAAGACAATCCCGTACTCCAAAGCGAGAGCAGACACACGTGCACCAACTTCAAGTCTCTATAATTTCATTTTTAAGTTCTACAGTTACTTTACTCTTTGGTTTGCTGCTATGACTGCAAACTTTCTTAGGGAATTGATTACTGTATCACTAAATGTACTGCAGATAAAGCACAAAAAAAATATCACATCGAACATAGGAACACAGCTTTCCTGTGTCGAACTCGGTGGAGAGGTACCGCGAGACTGACAGCCATTCATAGGCATCAGCATCCCAGTAGGTCTGTGTGCTTTTGTTTCAGCCCATCAAAGATGCATCTCGATCTGTACAAGTCTTAGCAGGTCTGTTTTGTTTTGTCGTGTTCCGGGTTTTCGGTCAAGGTGCAGCTAGGTTTTTCTTGACCATTGTCCATATTGGTAGAGTTGAACGGGTCTTGACCCAAACAAGTTTTAGCAGGAACGATTGAGGTACAAGTAGAAAAAATCCAACATACGCCTTCAAGGTCCGACTTGGTCGAGTTAAGAGGCTTTTGAGTGCCAAGGTTCCTGTGTGTGTGTGTGTGTGTGCGTGCGTGCGTGTGTGTATCTATATATAATTACAGAATAAGAGCATGCACTGGAATATGTGATTCTAACTCAATGTTTAAAGGAGGAGGTGAATTCTAGTGAATGGACAATTTTAAGGCTCTCAAGGACATTTTTTAGAAAAAAATAATAAACCTTAGTAAAAACATTCATTGTTACAGTCTCTCTGCCAGGCATCTTTTCAGTTTATTCAGTAGGACAGCAAATATTTTCTGTCAGGAATGTCCTGTCCCTTAAATTTGTAAGTGTTTTGAAGCATGTATACAGTATATAGATTTTTTTAATGTGTCTATTTCTGTAAACCTTTCTGCCTTGTGCATGTGTGAAACTAATGGACATTAAGGATTTTTTTCTTATCTCCTTCAAAAAACCTTTTTATTATTATTTTTTTACAATACCAATAAATATCTCTTCCAAGTAATTTACACTTATACCTCAGAATGGAATTTCACACCATTAGTTACATATTCATAATAGTCAGGAAAAAAATATGTAAAAAGTGGCTTCATAACCCCATGGCATGTGAATAGATTATAATATAAACATGACTAATTATTGATTTTATAGACTGTGCAGTAGTTTTATCTCGGAGTTGTATTTAACGGTCGTCTTTCGTGCTGAGCTTCAGTAAATCCTTCCTGCAGAAGGACTTGATGAACAGCATGAGGCTGCCATCTGTTGATTCCATTGTGCATGTCCTACAACGTGCAAAGGACCGGCACACTCTCATTTCATAGAGGTCACTGACTTTTTTCCTAGCTAACCCCAACTGGCAGTTCATAGCTGTCAACAAAAATTTGCTGTGCTTGTGGGTTGTGCTTCAAGTAATATGAAGTTGTTTTCAAATTAAGTAAATTGAAATGAGCCATTTTCATTACAATTCCTGAAATTGGATTTACTGTCAGTCTTATGTTTGCTATCTGTTATTTATGGTCCAATAATAAGTATAATCTGTTATAAAATATATTGAACTCATGCTTTGCACTAATGGTGGGATTTTCAAAATCAGATCAGATTAGTTGAAATATTCAGCCAGTATTTCCCATCCATCTACCTTCTAACCAATTATCCTGGTAAGGGTTGCGGAGGAGCCCCGAATGCCTGCTTTTGGACTGTATCAGGAAACCGATCTCCCATCCATGGGCATGTAATGTGACCATGCTAGTTACTGTGAGGCTTTTCTCAAGCCTTATTTAAATTTGTGAGGTTATACACTGTCCTCCTCATCATCCATGGTATCCATTTATTTCAAGAATTATCACTGGTTTAAGATGTAGCTTCTCTCACAATATATGTACATTGATTTCATGCCGATTAGATAGCCTCCTTGTCTCTCTTCATTGGCTCCCTATCGATCCTCACATTAAGTCCTTGTTCCTGGCTGTCAGACTTCCATCTCCATCAAAAGGCTACTCGAGACCTATGTCCAATCTCTCCACCTTCCATCGGGAAACCAGTACCAGTTGGAGATCCCTCCACCATGCGAGAAGTTTCACTCCAGATGGTTCCCATGTGTGATTTCCCTCCACCATATCCGGTCCTCAGATTCCAGCACCACCTTCAAGACATAGCTTACAAGCCATCTGTTCCAGAAATTCCTCTGCTGGCTTGATATCACTCTGTGTTACTCTGAATGTTAATGTTGCACTTTCTGCTGATTGAATCGTAGCCTTATGAGGTTCCTGCTTTGTTTGGCAGATGTTGTGTAGCTCCTGCTCTAATGCTGTATACTGTTGTACCTCAGCATTCACAGGAAGCTCAGCCTAGCTGCACTTATGCCTGGTCGACTCCTTAACAGTGTCTATGTTTGTAATGTGTTACTTGCCTTACTTAGATTGCTTCCTACAAAAACATCTCCTAAATAAATGCAAATGTAAAAAAAAATGCAAATTAATTTACAATTATAATTAAAAGTTTGTTGTTTGCTTGCGGTAGCAAAACTTTACTACATTTTCATATATTCACAGTTCAGCCCTAGATAATCATGAGCTTTTCCAGAATGCAGCAGCGGTGTTTTCCGCCGCTCAAACAGCATATTTGTATGGGGCCCCCTGTTGGGCACAAACAGTCACTGGACTAAATATTGAATAAACACATTCCTTATTTAGGAGATGCTCAGGCAGTACATTCTGCTAACCATTAACCTAGCAATGATCTTCTGACTCTATTCACTAGCTATTTATTTGGTTTTTGAAACATCTGACTTTCTGAGTGGGGCTTCAGGAAAGAAGAAAACCAAGCCCTGGTACCACATATGTTTACCTCTGTTTTGTTATTGACTTATAGACCTTTGCCCTCTGTATTCAGTCCAATCTCCACTGAGTCCACTGAGACTACAGAGCGCTCTTCTCATCATCCTGAGTGTTAAGAATGTGTGTTTCGTGAAGTGGAAAATTTAATACAAGGCTCTACAAAATGTAAATGGGCATCACCGATTTCCAAACCAAAATATATTTGCATCTTAAAAAAATGAACATTAAGGGGATGAATGGATTTATGGTCTAGCATGAGGCACATATTGATTTCAGCATTATGGACATCACGGGAAGTCTTGTCAGGTCCTTCTTTATTCCATTAATTTTATATATTTTTTAAGATATTTAATTTTTCCCAAAGAATTATGTATATTTCTAAAAACAAGTATATAGACAAACAAATAAATAAGAAAGCAGGTTCCAAAAATATTTTGTTGTCATTTTTAACTATAAAATGATACATACTTTAAATTTTTAATTTGCTATGTGTACAATACATAAAGAAACAATGGTAACACTGTACTTTTATAATGCATTATAATGGTCAGTATAAGCATTAAGGATGCTTTTTACCATATTGTGATGGTATTTATAATGCATTTTGATATAGTAAAAGAGTTTAATGATTTTTTAAATGGGTGTTCACAGTAGAGGACACAAGTAACTTGCCACCGTTTAGTGCAAATACTATGACCAATATATGTATATCTGAGGCTGATGTGGTACTAAGCCTATGTAGGATCACACATGCACATATCACAGGGCCTAAATTCCAGGTGGCCTGAGACAAGGCCGAGCCTGGTACGAGAGGCACCAAAGGGGGGGTTACACACACAAACACACACACACAGATAACCAGGGAGGCTAGCACTCCAACTTTTATTGCCCAAAGATTTAGGGACCTACAGACAAGCAGAGTGGACTTCCCGGACAGGGGTCCCTCGACTTGGCACCCAACCCCCTCCACATACACTCTGCCTTACATTTCACTCACCCAACAGACAAACACCCTAAAGGAAGTTTCATTTAAGTTTGGCTTTTGTATACCCTGTATATTGATTTACTCACGACTACTAGTCTCAATATACAGATACGTTATGTTTGTATGTGTCCTAACTTTTAGAGAGTCTTCTGTGTTAAAAACCCCCCCTTCTCTTCCAACATTCCTTTGTGGTCCTTATCTGATCTTGGTGGACCTCACCAAGTTTCTTTGTTTCTACCATGCTATGTTAAAAGAACTGAACTAAGGTGTATTTTATCCATTCTGGAGAAGATGAATTGGCATAAGCCACACCAAACAAATTATGTTCTTTCCAGATGTGCAACTTATATTGATATTACCACAAACTAACGGCCACGCCTATCTATGGATAAGATGTGCTGTTTGTAATATGAATATTTGATGTAATATCCGCACAAAGTGTAACATCTGTTGAGGTGCAACCCAAAACCCCTGTATCCTATACTGATATGAATCAGTCACATAGATACAATAATTAATTGTTTAATCAATTAATGCAGATGGTATGAGGTATGTACCTGTGAAGCTGGTATGGCATATTTGGTATCAAACTGATTGTTAATCACCCCTGATTCCAAATCTGGTCAGTGATTACCATAAAAGTGGATGTATCAAAAGTTATAACAGCTTAATGAAAATCATCAGTAAAGGTAGAATCTGGCGGGCCATAAATCCCAAAAGGACTGAAACAGACCCCCTTCCGAAAGCCCGCCAAATGGATGGCCAGCCATTGGGCCAGGAGTCGAATTCCTGGTCATCCCTATTCATGAACTTTAGACCATAAAAATCTAGCACCTCAGAACAAAGGGGAGCAGAACAACCGCCAACCAGAGCAGAACAACCGCCAGCCGGCGCAGAGAAAACCATCCGCCCGAAGGAGAACATCAGCCCGGGAGAAGAGAAACCCACAAGAAGCCCTCCGGTGAAGGCCCAGCTGAACAGAGAACAGCACCCAAGACAAAGCTTCACCAGGAGAGAGAATCTAAAGGGACTCCACTCCACTGCTCCAAACGCCGCGCCTTCCTGAGTGCCATCAGCTCAGCAGCTCTGCCATCAACTGCCAAGACCCCCCCCCCCCACTCTTCAACCAAGTAAACCAACTTCCTTTCATTCTAACAACTTAAGCTGTTCTGTTTAACCTGCTATAAGACTTTAGGGTCGTGTTTCCACAAACTATGCTTGCTTTGCAGAACAGTATTTCCCATTTCAGGTTACTCATTTAAATCCGGTCATTGCATTTTCATAATTACATTGTTTGTTTATTCCGTTATTTCGTGTTTGTTGTTTGTGTTAGGTGTAATGTCTGTCTTATGTCAGTTGTAGTGTTAGCTAGGAATAAATGCATGTCTTTTACACAACTTTAGCCTCCGTCATTGTGTGTCTCATAATAAGTTCCTGCCATTGTGCGATCTTGCTACACGCTCTGAACCTCAAACTCGCCTGAAACATCGCGAGACTCTCTCTCATTGGCCGTGAGGGGAGCTTCGCTACCAATCGTGTACATTACCTGGTGATGCAGCTCGCTGGACGAGCCTTCTAACCCAGGTTACTAAGCGATACTGGTAATTAGTGAATCCCATTTAAGTCTCACATTAACAGACTCACAGGGATACCGCAATTGAGTTTGGAGGAGCCGACCATTCGGCATAACAATTGATTAATAATCAGCATTAAATAATAATTAATTAAACTTTAATTAATTCAAACATATTGGTGGAGAATATTAAAATTTATTTGAGCTATTAATTCCTACATTAATGGTGGAAGAACGCGGGCACAAGGTTCAAACTTTTTGTGAGCACACAATTTAAACTTTTTATGACCGAACGTGCAGTTGAATAAGCGCTACTGTGAACGGGTTCCAAAGTTGAGGATTAATTGCACTCACGGCAGTCCGAAGGCATTTAAGCGGGATTATACGGGCTTATTATTTTTATTTCTATTATTAGTAGTTATTTTCTTTTGTTTTATTTTCGGTTATTTTATTTTAGGTTTCATTCGTTTTAAACTGCAGTAAATTTAAACCCTATATCTGACGAGATTCTCAGGTATAGCGCGTTGTTTCCAGGACGATTCGGACGAGTTTCTCCGTTTCTATAAATCCTGGCAGAGATCTCTCTTTCTATTGGCGAACAGCAATTCTTGTTAAGAGGATCTAACCTGAATTCTGTTGCGTTTGTACTCCCTGAGATAAGACCGATAGCTTAGCTACCTATCAGGATCTTTCTCGTATGTGTGTGCCTGCTTTAGACAAAGCAAGTTTAACAACACTTTGCACTGTGAGCCAAGTGTGTGTGTTATTTAGAATTTGGGAGTCTCCAGTGCTTGAGACCCGCCGTGGTTAAGCACCATTTGCGACGAGATATAGTGCACTCGCTATTTAGATCTGTCGCCGTAACGCGAGCGCTGTCTCGCTTCAGCAATTGTTTTAAGGGGTTTTAAACTGCGCAAGACACAGAAGTTAGCCGCAAGCGGCGTGTGCATACGTTAAAAGTGTATGTCACTCATCTAGCGTCGGCAATCGCCTAGCAACCGTCTTGGTTACGAGTGCAGTCAGCGAACGCCACTCTAACCACTTAAAGGTCAGAGCCCTGAAGGCCTGCCTGACGCCATTTGTTTTTTTTCTCCTGGGTCACCAGTGACCCCACCCCTTAGGCTCACGTACCTGGGACCCCCCCCCCCCCAAAGGGAGCAACGTCCCATTGAGCCTCTAGTGGTCAGGCATTGAACTACCACTCCATTTCGAAATTGCGCCTCTAGTGGTCAGGCGTTGGACTACCACTCCATTTCGAAATTGCGCCTCTAGTGGTTAGGCATAGAACTACCACTCCATTTCGAAATTGCGTCTCTAGTGGTCAGCCATAGTAGTGTAACAACATCTGAGTTGGGTCTCTAGTGGTCAACACCGGTAATACCAACACACATAATTGGACACACAAGTTCTTGCCTGAAAGCAGGAATCAACTTCACAGACCAAATCGATTAGATCACAACACATTAACATCTAATTAGGTTATTGCTGCATAACTAATTGATGTTTACAATTAAACAATAAGAAACAATTAATTTGGTTTGATTTCTGTTTTACCTTTTTGATTTATTTTAGGTTTTATTTCAATTTATGCTTTCATTCACTCTCTCTCCCCCAACAAGGAGACTTGCATAGAAGTTCAACCATTATTAATAACAGTAAACCAGTTACACATCAGGGAGGCATTGAGGTTTTGGACGTGATCAGTTGAGCTTTTCCTGTGCTGGGTGCTTACCATTCGCTCTCTGTTGGTTGAGCTTTGCCTGTGGCTCTGCTGTCACTGCTTACGATCGTACAGTTTGTCAGAACCGAAGGGAAGTTCTCAGCAATTGGACGCCCAAAAGCGCGCCAGCTGGGCTGCACCCGCTGACTCATTAAGGGCAAGGTTGGCAGGTATCTCGGGAGGTCATTACAAGTTTGAGCAGGACCTCGTCTAGGGCGAAGTTCAGGAGAACAGCCCTAGCTTGGACTCTCAATCGGTTGGGTGACACCCGAGTGCCGTTGCGCCGTCTCTTGTTCGAGTCAGGGCCAAAAGTGCGCCCGATAAGCTGAGCCCCACCTGGGTTGTTTCAGTTGTGCGTACAGAACATCCCCTTCCAAGTTGACAGTGCTGGGGATCGGGGGAGTGGGAGCTGGACTTGGGCCTGCTTGGCTGGGATTGAGCTTGTGGGACGTGCCCTACTCAGGAGGGACACCTGACAGCGTTCAAGCCTCTCTAACTGCATGACTAGCTTAACACCGCAACACCTCATATAGGGACAAATAAAGCAGAACCTGTTAGTGGTCCCCCGTCTGGTCGAAGCGGAGTTGTACAACAGAGCCCAACCCAGGGGTAATCTGATCTGCAACAGCAAGCTACGTTTGAATGCAGTCCCATTGGTTTGAAGCTGTTATTTCTCATTTCCTGTTCCCAACTTCTCCTGTGGTCTTCTGACACTGTCAATAGCCACAGATCTGCAATTTCCAGGATAAGGCTTTATTCTTTCCCCCTCACTAGGGCATCTCTCAGGCTCTAGAGTAACTCACACTGTTCTAACCTGCAACAACTTCTCCCAGGGAACAATTTTGCTTTGTTTAGTTTGTCGTGGGTAACTATTCCCGTGGTTCACTACACCCGTCCAGTTACCCATTGACAGGCCCCAGTTCTACTTTATTTTATTTTGTTGGTTTAATTTGTTCGCCCAGATTTAGGTGTCAAGCCACCCACCTAGGCAACACCCAGCTTGAGTAACAGATTTCTGCGGCCACCCTCCTGTTGACCGAGTCACAATGACCCACATGGAAAGCCCACTGGACCAGTGGAAAGATTTTGGTGTCTGGTCTGAAGATGTGACTCCCAACTTGCCGCCCGGTCATGTCAATCTCACATGGTCCAAAGAAGCTGACCAAATTGAGGACGACATTGCCGAACTTATGGACATGCCACCCACTCAGAAATGCGGGAGTAAAGAGCTAACTAAAATACTCGGCTCCCTCGCACACAAACTACTAGCCAGGCTGAAGATGAATGAAGAGGGAACGTCCCGTCTCCAGCAAAGGGTGCAAGCACTCCAACAGCAGGAGGAAAACACCCAACGACTACTGGCAGAGACACAGAGAGATGCTGCCCAGGCCCAGCATCACATTGGGAATCTGGAGCAAGAACTCCAAAAGAGAAGCTCTCCACCCCATGAGGAGGAGGAGACGGAAGAAGGCGAGATGCCTCACACCAGCAAAAAGCTTCAACATGCCCTGGAAGAGCTCAGAGCTGAAGCTGACCAGCAAAAACAGCAAGCCAGAGCCACCAGAGAAAACCTTGAAGCCAGACTGGACCAGGCCGACACCTTGCTGGACAGAGCCCACGCGGAGCTCAAGAAAAAGGATGGTCGGATCCAGGCCCTGGAAAACCATCTGGACGAGGCACAGAGATGTCTGCACAAGATGAATCACCAACTGATCAGCTCCCAGGAACAGCTCACCGATGCCAGAACGAAACATTGGGCTAACACAGAAGAGATTGACCAGCTGAGACGGGGACTGAAGCAAGCATATGAGGTGAAGTCAGAATTTGGAACATCCTACGAATCAGCGATGGGACCGACGTCATCTCTAACAGTGCGGTCGCTCCCAAGGCACACGGGGATCTCTCATCGGGACAAGGTAACTCCCTGCCCATCACCAGACCTTGAGGAACCAAGAACCCAGAAGGTCTCTCTCAGAGAAGACACCACAGATGGAACAGGCCTACCAAAGCGAACGTTACACCAGCACCGTGCTACCACAAAGGAGCTTGATAAAGTAGCTCGGAATATCAACACGTTCACCCCGAATCCCAGAGGAGGCCACGACATTCATGCCTACCTCCAAGACATTGACTTCCACCTCCAAAGACTGGACAATGTGACCAATGAGGACAGAGTCTACCTCATCAGGATCACATCTAGCCTGGAGGTCCGCAGCTTCTTGGATCGACAACCTAGTCGAATCAAAGCCAACGCCATGCTGCTACACGAAGCACTGACTCTGGAGTTTGCTGATCCTGAGTCAGAACAAGGTATCGCCGTCGCCTTTGATGTTAAACAGAGCAGACAAGAAGCTCCCCAAGCCTACTACAATCGCCTTCGTCGGGCATATTTTGGGTCCAGAAATGAGCCAGACATGGAAGAAGATGCGAACTTCAAGGCTCTCTTCCTTCGGAACCTCCACCCAACCATTAACCACTACCTGGGGCTCATGGCTTGTCCCCGCACCATGACAAGTCAACAACTGCGAGACCTGGCGATCAAGGCGTACCACAAACAAAGAGCAGCAGCTGAGAAGGCAACCAAGGCTCCGGCAGTGCTGAACCTTAGCACTACAGATCCCAACCTAGCGTTGGAAGGTGGCCACCCTCCTCATCAACCACCAATCCATGACCGAGGTTGGAGAGCAGCAAGCCACAGTGAGCATTACTCTGGTGCGCCCCCACAGCAGTCAAAGACTCAGCCAGACTGGTGGGAGACACGGCGCTATCCTAACAAGGGTAAGCTAAGACCAATGGAGCCATGGAACAAGTGGAGAGACCGACAGGGAAACCAGTTTCCTAAGCTAAGCTCTCCCCCAAGTTCCCGACGGAATCCACCACGGAACTGGCAAGACAGAAGGAGAGGTTACGATCCAGACTCGAGGCCTGGACAAACCAAGGAAGAAGAGGAGTCTAATCTACTACAGTTGCTGCGTGATTTCTTTACTCAGCATCCCCTCAAGGGTCAAGAGGACTTTTGGAAGAAAGATCCAAAATGACTAGGACGGATGCACAAATCACGCAGGACCCCACAACCCTCACCTGAACCCACGCCAGACAATGCCTACAAACTCCCTCAGAGGTCAGCCCCAAATGACACTCAACAGTCATTGACCTTCCCTACCAGAGATATTGGAACAACTGAAGAAGTCCCACCTCAATTAGAAAGTGCTACTGACTCATGCCCAGTAAGAGCACCTGATGTTGCCATCACCAACACAGAGCTTGATCAAGGGGATGAGCCCCCGCCGGTGCCCGGCAGCACTGTCCTGGTTGTGTGCCTTGACTCAGAGCACCAATCTGACTGTGGCGACGCCTCACCATTTCCTGGCCAGGCCCCTGTGCCACAGCTTCTGGGTGACCTGATGGAAAGGGGGGTAGCCAAGAAATTCTACCTCTCAATCACCCTGGAAGATGTTCTCACCCTCGAGGCCCTCATCGACACTGCAGCAGACATCACCCTCATGTCAGCCAGTCTCTTCTACCAGGTGCAGCACCTAGCCGCCCAGAAGAACAAAACCCTCCAGCCGAGGAAATGCTCTTTGGACGTGCAGGCATATTCACCAGTGGGCACCAGGATGGATCACATGATCCCCCTCGATTTGTCCATCGGCCCCATGAATGTAATGCACCCTGTATACATTTCCCAACTTGAGTCCATTCTATTCCTCATTGGGAAAGATTTGCTGAACCGGTTCGAGCCATTGTTAGACTTCCAACGTCAGAAAATTTGGGCTCAAGTTAGAGAACCGCTGCCACTGTGGACACCTGACACAGCCACATGGGAATGTCAAACCCTGGCTGTCTCCTCAGACCTCACTCCACACCATGGAGAGAACGCAGCTGGAGATCAGTGTCTTGACGCAAGAGACCCATGCCAGCATCATGACTCCTTCCTGTGCAGGCAGGACCCTACCCTGGGATCCTTCTGCCCCAAGATCGGGAAATGCATGTGGCTCCAAGGCATGGAAGTCACAGATGTGGTAATGACCATGGAAGTAGAAGAGTCACCAGTGACAAAAGGAACTGTATGTCACGTGGAGCTTGCTGACGACCAGCACCTGACAATCCATGCCATAACTGCCCAGCCTGACGCAGTACAGGCACCCAGCTGCCACAGCTATTCTCAGGAGGGACCAGCAGCACCCAACATTGTGGACACGCCCACACCAATGGAACTGTCGCGACACCACTACTTTGAGGAAAATGTCTGTCAAGACATGATCACCATTTATGTAGATGGGTGCGTATTCAACCATCAGAGGACCCTGAAAGCTAGAACTAGCATTCTGTGGCTCAATGACGACCCTGTGCTTGGTCCTCACACATCGCAGTACGCAGAGCTGGCAGCAATCTTAGTCACCCTGGAGATGGCCTCCGAACGTGAAGTAAAGAACCTGCTGATCTGCAAAGACTTCAGCTATGCACATCTCAACTTCATGTGCCATCTCCCTCACTGGACACGGAATGGCTTCAAGACATCAGGGAACAAGCCAGTCAAACACCAAGACCTCCTGCACACGTGCGATGCTCTGATTACCGCACGAAACACGCAGATTTACTGGAAGAAGGTTTGTGGTCATTCCAGACTCCCAGGACTGGACAAGACATACAATGACCACACGGATGCACTCGCTAAAGCAGGAGCACTGCATGGTGACTGTCCCCTCCCACCCACCCATGCTGTCCAGGTCGTCACCTGCAGCCACAGCCGAGCACCTACCTCGATGCCAGAGGCCTCACTTCTGGAACTTTCCCTTCAGGTCTCCAACTCTGACATCGTCTCCCTCCAGCCCACTGATGCTGTGCTCGGCAAGGTCTGTGATCACCTCCGCGACCTCTCTGCTAACTCGATCTCCACAACTGATCAGGCATCCCTTCCTGACATCCATCACCTGATCATGGCTTTACCTTTTCTTCATTTTGCCGAGGGCGTACCTCTTGGTGTCCCTGATGCCCACACTTCACCACAGCTCGTGGTCCCTCAGGCACAAAGGGGGGTCATGCTACTGTACGCCCACGACGCACCCTGTGCAGGACACCGCAATGCCAAAACAACCTACAAGGCACCTCTGCAGCGACGGGGTATCAATTTCCCATGGTCAGATCTACAGATTGACTGGGTAGGACCCCTGACGAGATCAGCTCGCGGAAACAAATACTTCCTCACAGTCACCTGTCAGTTCACTAAGTGGGTAGAATGCCTCCCGGCACCCGACGACACAGCCCGGACAACGGCATATCTGCTCACGAACCATGTGTTTTCCAGGTTTGGCCTCCCACTGAAAGTCAACTCAGACCGAGGCACCCACTTCACAGCCGAAGTGATGCAGGACATTTGGAAACTGTTGGGGATCAAAGCCCAGTTCCACATCAGCCACCATCCTATGGCATCCGGCCAAGTAGAACGGACCAACCGAACCGTCGTCGGTATGCTCAAGAAATATGTGGCATCCAATCAGAAAGATTGGGATGTGAAATTGCCTCTGGTGCTCATGGCAATCAGAGCCACACCCCACAAGTCCACAGGAGTGTCCCCCTTCGAACTGATGACAGGACGACAAATGACACTCCCTCTCCACCTGCTCTACCAACCTGGTGACAACAATCTCATCACAGCCTACACCACACAACAATATCTGGACAGCTGCACCAGCATTTGAGAGCTTCCTTTGCATTCGCCCAACAACACCTGCAAAGAACCGCAGAGGGCAGGAAAGCCTACTATGACCAGAAAACCTCACAAGATGAACTCCAAGTGGGAGACAAAATCTGGTACTATAGGTTTGTGCAATCAAACTCAGCACAAAGACTTTCCAGGAAGCTTCTACCACGCTGGTCAGGACCACATGAGATCGTGGACAAACTGTCACCTGTGGCTTACTGAATCCAAACCAACAAAGGCACCCACGAAACATGCCTCAAGTGGGTTCATCGGAATCAAATCAAGAAATACCAAGCCCAAAGAAAGCCTGAAACACCCACCAACCAGCCTTCTCAAGACGAAGCCAGCAGCTTGGAATAAACCACATTCCAACCAAAAGAAAGACATCTTTTCAGTCTGAAATCTCCCCAAACTCCCAAGGAGAAAGACCAAAGAGAAAGGGGAGGAAAGATGGTCACAGATAGGGTAGATTAAGGTGGTGGGCCTGACTACTGATATCTGGGTGACCTTTTCAGTTTTTGCTGTACTTATCTGTTTCTTTCTTTTGATAGCTTTTCATTTTATTTTGGTTGTTGTTTTTGGTAAGGACCTGGGGTGGCTCACGCGTGCCCGGGAAATTACTGAAGAGGATCCGGTTTTGCAATTTTCTTTGTCCTGTTTGTTTCTTTGCAATTGTTCTCTGGCCGAGAATTGTTGCCCACTATTTCTTTCTCCTGTTTCCTTTTGCACCGGTGTGCAAAACATTCAGAGTCTCGACTCACCCCCTCAATCCTAATTTGGTCTTTATTTTCTACCCCCTATTACTAGGATGATGCCGCCCCCGCTATTAGCATTACTCTGCCTAGGAGGCTGAGGCTCCAGTCTGACACGGCGTTCCCTGGGCCTCCACCTGGCACCATCTTCCGGGGACAGCCCGGTCTCTTGATTACTAACTGTTGTACCCATACAGAAAGAGTATTCGTCGGACGATGTCAACTGAGCCATTACCTGCCCGAGAGACCCCAAACTAGTGGGACAGGTGTCAGATGGACTCAGGAGGCCCTGCATCATGCTGCCGCTGACACTACCCACAGGTTGGAGCAGTAACCCAACGACCGTGACCCAAGCTGAGTCCAATCGATGGCCCAAGAGGCTCCTGAGCACCCTGCTGGGAGCTGCAGCAGCCGTTGGCAACCTGTTCGACATAAGATTCACCACTCCTCGCGGTCCCAGAAGCCAGGCGCCAGCCCCTGCGCCTCCTCCCTGTCCATCCTGTCACTGTGCCACCCAGAGTGCCAAACAATAGGATGTCAACAATGCCTCGTTGCATGGTGGTGATCCTGTTTCAACTTCCGTCGCCTGAATGATGGCAATGCCATCATCAGCCGAAAGGGGGGATATGTAGGATCACACATGCACATATCACAGGGCCTAAATTCCAGGTGGCCTGAGACAAGGCCGAGCCTGGTACGAGAGGCACCAAAGGGGGGGTTACACACACAAACACACACACACAGATAACCAGGGAGGCTAGCACTCCAACTTTTATTGCCCAAAGATTTAGGGACCTACAGACAAGCAGAGTGGACTTCCCGGACAGGGGTCCCTCGACTTGGCACCCAACCCCCTCCACATACACTCTGCCTTACATTTCACTCACCCAACAGACAAACACCCTAAAGGAAGTTTCATTTAAGTTTGGCTTTTGTATACCCTGTATATTGATTTACTCACGACTACTAGTCTCAATATACAGATACGTTATGTTTGTATGTGTCCTAACTTTTAGAGAGTCTTCTGTGTTAAAAACCCCCCCTTCTCTTCCAACATTCCTTTGTGGTCCTTATCTGATCTTGGTGGACCTCACCAAGTTTCTTTGTTTCTACCATGCTATGTTAAAAGAACTGAATTAAGGTGTATTTTATCCATTCTGGAGAAGATGAATTGGCATAAGCCACACCAAACAAATTATGTTCTTTCCAGATGTGCAACTTATATTGATATTACCACAAACTAACGGCCACGCCTATCTATGGATAAGATGTGCTGTTTGTAATATGAATATTTGATGTAATATCCGCACAAAGTGTAACATCTGTTGAGGTGCAACCCAAAACCCCTGTATCCTATACTGATATGAATCAGTCACATAGATACAATAATTAATTGTTTAATCAATTAATGCAGATGGTATGAGGTATGTACCTGTGAAGCTGGTATGGCATATTTGGTATCAAACTGATTGTTAATCACCCCTGATTCCAAATCTGGTCAGTGATTACCATAAAAGTGGATGTATCAAAAGTTATAACAGCTTAATGAAAATCATCAGTAAAGGTAGAATCTGGCGGGCCATAAATCCCAAAAGGACTGAAACAGACCCCCTTCCGAAAGCCCGCCAAATGGATGGCCAGCCATTGGGCCAGGAGTCGAATTCCTGGTCATCCCTATTCATGAACTTTAGACCATAAAAATCTAGCACCTCAGAACAAAGGGGAGCAGAACAACCGCCAACCAGAGCAGAACAACCGCCAGCCGGCGCAGAGAAAACCATCCGCCCGAAGGAGAACATCAGCCCGGGAGAAGAGAAACCCACAAGAAGCCCTCCGGTGAAGGCCCAGCTGAACAGAGAACAGCACCCAAGACAAAGCTTCACCAGGAGAGAGAATCTAAAGGGACTCCACTCCACTGCTCCAAACGCCGCGCCTTCCTGAGTGCCATCAGCTCAGCAGCTCTGCCATCAACTGCCAAGACCCCCCCCCCCCCACTCTTCAACCAAGTAAACCAACTTCCTTTCATTCTAACAACTTAAGCTGTTCTGTTTAACCTGCTATAAGACTTTAGGGTCGTGTTTCCACAAACTATGCTTGCTTTGCAGAACAGTATTTCCCATTTCAGGTTACTCATTTAAATCCGGTCATTGCATTTTCATAATTACATTGTTTGTTTATTCCGTTATTTCGTGTTTGTTGTTTGTGTTAGGTGTAATGTCTGTCTTATGTCAGTTGTAGTGTTAGCTAGGAATAAATGCATGTCTTTTACACAACTTTAGCCTCCGTCATTGTGTGTCTCATAATAAGTTCCTGCCATTGTGCGATCTTGCTACACGCTCTGAACCTCAAACTCGCCTGAAACATCGCGAGACTCTCTCTCATTGGCCGTGAGGGGAGCTTCGCTACCAATCGTGTACATTACCTGGTGATGCAGCTCGCTGGACGAGCCTTCTAACCCAGGTTACTAAGCGATACTGGTAATTAGTGAATCCCATTTAAGTCTCACATTAACAGACTCACAGGGATACCGCAATTGAGTTTGGAGGAGCCGACCATTCGGCATAACAATTGATTAATAATCAGCATTAAATAATAATTAATTAAACTTTAATTAATTCAAACATATTGGTGGAGAATATTAAAATTTATTTGAGCTATTAATTCCTACACCTAGTTAAGATCAAAATAAATAAATCACAGGACCCTGATGGCATCTTGCCTATAGTTTTAAAAGAGATGAGGGATACTATTAGCCAACCTTTAACTTTACTATTTCAGAAATCCTTATCTACTGGTGTGGTACCTTCTTATTGGAAGCATGTTAATATAACACCCATATTCAAAAAAGGGGATAGAAGTAATCCAGCAAACTATAGGCCAATCAGTTTAACTTGCATAACTGAAAAAGTAATGGAAGCTACCGTATAATCCAAGGGAAAATGGTAGATTACCTGGATTCAAATAACATTCTGAAGGATAGCCAACATGGATTTAGGAGAGGTAGATCTTTTTTAACTAATCTACTTGAGTTCTTTGAGGAAGCTACAAGAGAAATTGATCACAAAAAGGCCTACAATGTGATCTGCTTAGATTTCCAGAAGGCCTTTGATGTTGTCCCTCATAAACGGCTCTTGCTTAAGCTGAAAGCTGCAGGGGTTTTAGGGACTGTAGCAGCTTGGATCGAAAACTGGTTAACAGACAGGATGCAACGGGTAGTTATTAGAGGCACAATGTCACAGTGGGCCTGCGTTCATAGTGAGGTACCGCAGGGTTCAATTTTAGGACCACTACTGTTCCTAATTTACATTAATGATATTGACACCGATACATAAGAACATAAGAACTATACAAACGAGAGGAGGCCATTCGGCTCATCGAGCTCACTTGGGGAGAACTTAACTAATAGCTTAGAGTTGTTAAAATCTTATCTAGCTCTGATTTAAAGGAACCCAAGGATTCAGTTTGCACTACGTTATCAGGAAGACTATTCCATACTCTGACTACACGCTGTGTAAAGAAGTGCTTCCTTAAATCCAGTTTGAAATGTTCTCCCGCTAATTTCCACCTATGGCCACGAGTTCTTGTATTTGAACTAATGCTGAAGTAACTATTCGGTTGAACAGCATCCAAACCTGTTAGAATCTTATAGACCTGGATCATGTCCCCCCTCAGTCTCCTTTGCTTGAGGCTGAACAGATTTAGCTCAAATAACCTTTCCTCATATGACATTCCTCTAAGACCAGGAATCATTCTTGTGGCCCTACGCTGCACCTTTTCTAAGGCCGCAATGTCCTTTTTAAGATATGGTGACCAAACCTGCACACAATATTGTAGGTGAGGTCTCACCAAGGAATTGTATAATCTTAGCATTACCTCCCTTGACTTAAACTCCACACACCTGGAGATATACCCCAACATCCTATTGGCCTTTTTTATTGCTTCCCCGCACTGGCGAGAATGAGACATGGAAGCATCAACATACACACCAAGGTCTTTCTCATAATCAGCTACCTTTATTTCAGTAGGTCCCATAAAATACCTGTACTTTATATTTCTGCTCCCTCATATGACATTCCTCATACAGTATGACATAGCTGAGCTGAATCTGCTTAGCCTCGCGCAAAGGAGACTAAGGGGGGACATGATCCAGGTATATAAGATTCTAACAGGTCTGGATGCTGTTCAACCAAATGGCTATTTCAGTATTAGTTAAAATACTAGAACTCGTGGCCATAAGTGAAAAAAAGCGGGAGAACATTTTAAAATGAATTTGAGGAAGCACTTCTTTACACAGCGTGTAGTTGGAGAATGGAATAGTCTTCCTGCTAGTGTAGCGCAAGCTGAAACCCTGGGTTCCTTTAAATCAGAGCTGGATAAGATTTTTTTTGAGCTATTAGTTAAGTTCTCCCCAAACGAGCATGATGGGTGGAATGGCCTCCTCTCGTTTGTAAATTTTCTTCTTGTTTCTTATTGTTCTTATGCATCATAGATAAGAGCTTTATAGCGCAGTCATAATGCATAATACACATGGCTATAATGTCCTGTGCCTTTTGATAAATATTTATAGCCATGTTTATAATTCTTATGAATGCAATATTATTTGATATGAATACTGGTGGTGGACATTATATTTAAATCATTTATATTCTCAGAGCAGGTAGAATTTCCACCAAGTGACTAAATTACCTGATTTTTGATGTATGTACGTATGTACGATAAAAAAAAGGGGTAGGTATTCCAGAAAGATCGAAATAATTGTCTTGCTCCACTTTAAAAATTAAACAACAGTGTATATCACTGATTAAGAATATATATATATATATATATATATATATATATAAACAGATTTTATATATTTTATATATTATATATACAGATAACAGATAAATGTATTCATAATAATGCTAAGCAATAATCTAAAGTAACCAACTCTTCCGCTAACTTGGGAAATATATTCATGTATGTGTTCATCAGTAATGGACTTCATGGATTTGAGTGTTTGAGTTAATTTTACCGACTTCTTCCAGCTGTTCAAAATCTGCAGCCAAAAACGTTCCTTTGTTTGATTTCCTGTAATATTTTTATATATTTTTATTAGATTTGAGAGACTAAGGAGAAGAACATAGTGGTTGGTTTTGGCAATAAATAAATCTATTGTGATTAAAATCTTCAATGAATGTTACCTTCAAAAACAAGAGAACCACGCAATAAAAAATGCATTGTAGTTTATCTTATAAGAGAACAATGAAATGTAAGGCATGGCTGAGTCCTACAAAAGCGATTTCTGCCAACCACCTTGAGCACAGGAGGTGCCAATCACCTTCAGTTCCTGGATCAGACATGCATTTGGTGCCTTATTCAAACATAACCTTGACAAAGTGAGAATGATGACGGCAGTGAGTTCTCCTCATAGACTCTTCTTGGCCAAACACTTTTCAAATGGGGCAGGATAACTGGCAGTCCTGCATGCTGCCAAAGCTATACAACATTGTATTGAGAGTGACAGAGATGCATTGGCTCTAGTCACACAACTCTGCAGTTTTCTAGCCAATGTCGAGATGCTAAGAGGTAAGCTAACATTATGGATCTTCAATAATAGTGTTGGATTAAAGTGAAATGTGCCCTACACATGTTCAATTCATCTTACGTATATTTAATGTATCATTTCCAACAATGGGGAAAAAAGGATTGGTGGGTGGAAATGGATATGACAAAACTGGGAAAGCAAAAAGAAAAATAAAAAGGAAAAGAAACAGGTCCTGGGATTGACTCCCAGGAGAGTGGTGAAATATCACTTTTATATTATTACTGATATATCATATTATTATCCATCCATCCATCCATCCATTATCTATCCCGCTTTATCCATATGGGTCGCGGGGAAGCTGGAGCCAATCCCAGCAACATTGGGCGAGAGGCAGGGTCCACCCTGGGCAGGCCGCCAGCCCACCACAGTCATATTATTATTATTATTGTTGTTGTTGCTGCTGTTGCTGTTTTTTTGTTGTTTTATGCATTGTAACTTTTTGTGAAGCTGGACTTTAACTAAGGAGTTCAGTTACAGACTGCTGAACATTGAAGATAGCAGCACACAATTACCACAATGGTCCAGGAGATCACAGGGCAGCAGGCTTCAGAAATGGACCACTGAGCACACAGGTGCATCGTAATGCTTCAGTCCCACCCCCCCACCGGCGCGCCACCCCCCTCTCACCCAGATATTTTACTAATCACTGACAAGCGGTGTTAAGTTGTAGGGCACACCACATTGTCTACCATATGGTGGGAAGTAAAAACTGTTTAAAACTCCCCACAGGGTTGAGCCGGGGCCATGACCGTAAGTAAGCCACGTTATCTTTGGGGAGAAAAATGGCCACGAAGGCCTGCAGAAGAAACACCAAACATGAAGGCCTGCAAAAGCAAATGTGAACTTGAAGGCTGCGTTGGTCTTAAATAGTGTGACATCTCAAATCCTGAGCCCCGTATTTGAAGATGACACTTCCCAGACCTTCCCAAAATAAAATGCGTAAAACACCCAAACTACTTATAGAAACAAACATGCCCAAACATGTCCTCATTTAAACCCTGACAGTCACAAGATGCTAACCAAACATAAACCAATTTCAGGAAGTTTTACTTACATGGATAAACAAAGTCCAACTGTAAACAAACTCATGCTCACAGACATGGTAATGTGAGTTTCCCTTGACATTTTAAGGAGTTGTGTCCTTCGCAGGACACATTATTTTGAAAGCCCGGTGCCCCCCCCCCCCCAACTGAGTGGCCATAATATCCGTGGTGACAGTGCAGCATAGCTTTAAAATGTGGTGGAGCTTGTGATACACCATTGAACTTGTCTTTTTCCAGACTATTCATTTCCTCATGTTTCAAAGAGCAGCAGGTGATTCGGTGGGTTGGCCAAGTGGTCCGTCAGAAGAGAGGCTTGGTACTCCCCGTAGTATGAGGTGTTTGGCTGTGCAGCCTTGCCATTCAGAGAAAATTGAATGGATTTGCCCATATGTGGGCTCTTTTTGCTCAGTAGGCTGAGAACTACATATTGTGTGCTGTGAATTGTGTGTAGATGTACATGCTGAAATCAATGGGTGAAAGCTGATGACATCGCCATGTTTACAGGGGAAGTTTTTTTTCTGTTTTTGAGCACTTTAGCTAGGTTTAAGACTAAAGCCCTATGACGCAAATCGATCTTTAGTCTGAAAACTAGCAGCCATGCCGCCAGTTTTATTGGAGAGTAAGAGGCTTTGTGTTCACTATTACATCATCTAACTCTATACTGTAGCTCTTTATTCAGGGTTATCTTAGGATTTCCATGCTAAGATGCACAGGCTACAGACAGTGTCCTGGCCCCCCAAAATCCTGTCGGTGGTTAGTGGTTTGTCCCTCCTCAGTAGGTACAGTACTCACCCCGACTGACCGTCAGCACCTCACAGGCCTTGTTTTCCAGAGATGCTCTGACCAGGTCATCTGATCATAATGATTTGGTCCTTGTCATAGTCACTCAGGTATATATCTTATGGTTAGGGCTGGGTTGGAGTAAAGGTTGTCATAGTTAGCATTAACATTTTTCCCATAGAAATTAATGAGCAGTCCCCAAAAAGATATGATTACATGACTCTGTGTGTGTGTGTGTGTGTGCGTGTGTGTGTGTGTGTGTGTGTGTGTGTGTGTGTATATATACATATAAAAGAGAGTGCGGGCACTTAACCCTGCCTGTGCACACTCCTGTAACAGTAAACATTACAATGTGGTGAGAGTTCCGCACCTCTCTGCCAGAACATTAGTCATCAGGCAGCCAGCCCTTGGCAGACGGCGTGGGACAGAGGTGGGCTTGACCAAGTGCAGAGGGCTGTATCTTTGAAGCAGCCTCAATCAAGGAGCATAATCTGCTTCCGCTAGGCAGCAAGACGGCCACCTTTGGGTTCAAGGTTACTGCGGCTGAGGTGAATCACACAGTGCTCCGTCAGATCGGCGCCAAGTGCTTCAGCAGTCACAGTGGGCAGGAGTGGAAATAAACCTGAGCTTGCATGTATGTTTTGAATAGAAAATAGAACAGTAGACTAACAAATGACATCTGAACAGATGGCAAAGCTTCTGCACGTGCAAGGGTGGTTTCATTAATTTAAATATTTTATTTAATGTTTTAATTTACCTTCTATTGAGATTTTTGTATTATTCCAACACTCTTGGCAAGAAAATTACAAATGTAAAAAAATAATTAAACAAAATGAAACAACAACAATAATAATAATAATGGACAAACAGAACAAAACTGCATGCATTATAGACATCGCCATACCACACACAGCCTACAAAAGACACAAACAGATAAAATACGTAAATATACAGATCTGGCACATGAATAGTCAGGAAATTTCTTTCACGTTTATGAACCTGCCCTAATGTCTTGGCCTTTGTCCGGCATAGGAGATAGACACAAGGATTTCCCAGAATAATTATAATAACATCAATAATAATGTATTGACTGAGTTAATCTTACCTTGAAGGATCCTTTAATATAGTAATAATGTGTTAGTCTATTCCAATCACTTATTTCCATTTCAGTTCATTTTTGAACGAGAGATGTGATGTACCTAAAAAGCCCCTAGAGGGCACTGTTGTTTTACATTTTAAAACAGTATTGAACAATACTTCTAACTATCCAAGGCTGTAAACAAATCCCGTGCTGCCAATAGTTTATTCACTCAGTCAGGCATCTTCTGCCAGCTTGTTTCTCTCCTTATCACCGCCATCTACTGACACGCCCATTCCTCTTAGTAATTCACCTTCCATTTTAGCTGTTTGGACCCCTGTCTCACCCTTAGTCTGCCAAAACTTTCCTTTACTGTATTGTGCACTGCTGTGTGCCCAAATCCCACCCAGATTATCACGCATCCACTCCAGCTAGCAGTCCTGCCTCTCTCTTTCTGCGCAGCCTCTGAGGCACACTCTGGATCCTAGCTGTGAACCTTGCCCTGGTTCCTTATCGCAGCCTGAATCCAGTTAAAAATTGTAGCAATCGTGTGCTATTTTCTTTGTCGGTTGTCTCTGGTTATTGTCACTTTCCATGCCCCTTGAGCATTCTTCCTCAGACCATTAGTTGCCTTGATGTGTGCTCCACTCAAACCACACTGCCTGTTTCCAGGTCTCAGGTGATGTGATGAGTGTCTGACTGACAAGAGAACAGCAGCATCAAAGACTCATGGTGCAGAATCATACTTCACGACCCCCTGTGATAATGTTACTCTGATGATCCAGAGGGCAATTTTTTTATTGTCTGAGTATTGATCCAGTGGCCATTACACTGCACTGCTACAGACCATAGTTTTACATGGTATTGTCTTTGGTTTCTGTTTTAAATGCATACAGATCCTTGGATCTAATGAGATGCTGTAGTTGTAACTTGAGCTGCATGAATGCCTTGATGATATTATGGGCTCTAGCTACAAAGATGAATAATAATGTTACATGTTGTGAAAGCTAATAAACGATTCTACTGGCTGTAAAGTTATCAAAAGAAAACAGACAGGAAGTAGAATGAATCTGATTAGATGCCACGAATCTTCAAAAGACACGCCCTGAAAGAAAATTAGAATTTGCTGGCATGTGATTGCAAAAAATAACCACTAGAGTGAGCCAGTGCACCTTGAGAAAGCAGTGATTCTATGCTAATGCAGAGAACTGGACTGATTGCAAGTGTAAATATCCTCCCATAGTAGAATATTGTTTATTATTGTTACTATTTTCAAATTCTATTATCGTAAGTGAAACACATCTGATATTTTTGAGTAAATGATTAAACTTTAGCACACGCAAACTTTATTAACAAAAGCTATAATTTGAAATTCATATAAATATGTCAAAACCAGTATAATCAACAATTTATTTAAATTTGTTCATGAACTGGAAAACACAACCATGAAAATAAAAATAAATTATAAAATAACAATTGCATAAAGTAAGTACTGTGCTAAGTACTGGGGGTCACATCCTCTGAGATCAATTTTGGGTTCTTCATGCTCAAGATCAAACAGAATGAGGCATACAGAAGCATGATGTGCCTTCAGAAAAAGAGGGATTAATCTGATTTCAGTGCAACAGGCAGAAACTGGAGGAAATTAAAGCAAGAAAAATTGGCAACGTTACTATAAATAATTAAACATCTAAATGTGGGTGGAGCTTGCTGGGAAAAAAGAATATGTTCAGTAACCACCATTGGAAACTTAGGATCAGTTTCACTGCAGCACCACGCTAAGATGAATGTCGGCTGGTTCGGCACTGATATTGCACCTTGCCAACTTTGAAGATTGTTTCGATCCTTGTGGAATGTGATCCTGCCAAAATATTTTCATGTTTCTGTCTTCAGCTATGCTTTATGCAGTGAAGGATACTGCAGTTTCCTTAAACAAATTTAAATAAAAATGGGTCCTGTTTTGACTTAGCCTACATCCTCAGATAGCAAGACCAGCTGATCATTACAGCTGCTGCAAATGCACAGCACTATGACTGCACCGGTCTGATGCAGAAATGTATGAGTTGTTCTGTCATAAAAAGTCACATAGCTGTGCCAGAAATAAGGAACACCCCTAGACTCCCACTTCAGCTTTTTCACACACTGGTATCCAGTTTATTACAGTGGGTTATAAACAGATCTCTTTTTGCCTTCTACCTTCATCTTTTCTGAACTCTTCAAGCTCAGTGTAGCACAGAGAAATTGTTCTTTGACAGAACTTACATGCAACCTTTAATATAAAATATACATTCTTTCATTTTGGAAAACTGCCTGCAGAATGATTTGTTTGACCTAGATCCAAACCCATACATAGATCAGTAGTCTTTAGTATTATAAATCCAAAAGAAGTCCTATAAAATCATTCATTGAGTTGGTTTTTCTTATTCATAACTTTTTGCTGTCTACTAGACTATTATAGAAATTTTAGTGTTCACTCCCAGAATATTTATGCTGGGGATTTGCAACATGGATGAATCCTGGAGCGTAATAGAACTAATAGAAGTCTCAACAACATTTTTTTAAAGAAAACACACTGTTATCCTTATTTATTTTTTGCACTTTCTGCATTTAAGTTATCCAAAATTTGAAATTTATTTATGCATTTATATTTGTTAGATGCACTTTTGTAATGTGACTGATATAAAATTGTTGCTAACAGAAATTACATAAACGGATTTGACTTATGCAGAAAAAAAAAATGACTGGACTGGAACTGAATAAATGTCTTTTTACGGTCCTTAATATCCTTGAATTTATCCCCTCTGAAATTACACCAGGTGAGTGAAGCGCTGTAAGACTGCATTACTAGAATTGACAAGTAACTGTTTTCTTAGATTTATTTATATATTTACTTATTTATTTATTTATCTATCTATCTATCCCAGACATATCACACATTCAACATAACCCTCTGAACTTGGCGCCTAGAATAACCAGCACCTCCAAGTCCCTATAATTATTTCTACTGTTAGTGACAGGCTTGGGCTAATCAGTCTCAGAGGGAATTGCACAGTACATTGTGGGTATTCCTGTGTATCCTTCACATGATAACCATGAGGTTATATCCATGAGCCCTTCTTTATGGCTCAGCACACTGAGGCTTTCCAGTGAAAGTCCTTCCTTTAATTATGTTAACACCCATCAACAGGCATCTGGCTGGAAAATAATAAGAGTGTGTGTGTGTGTGTGGGGAGGGGGTCATGCATCCGGATGATCAGGTGGCTAGGACAAAGGCGACCAAACCCTGGGCTCCCCCTCTTATCCAGTCTATGTGCAGAGAGAAGGCTTGATTCACAGGATATTCAGAGCTTTATGGCCCATTGGGGTGCTTGTCTGTTACCCCTATAGACAGCCCCCCTGTTGGCACTTGAGCTGTTAGGGTGGGAGGCAGGACCTGTATGCTGCAGTGTACCTCAGTGAAATCCCAGAGAGTATGAAAAGTAAATAATATTCTATTATAATATAATAATTACATTTAAAAAATCATTCTAGAGGTCTTGCAGCACTTGTCGATTAGATACAAAATAATTACATCTATATATGTACAGCAATTAAAAAGCACAGCTCATCTTGTCACTGTCGGGTTTATTAAAGCCTTATCTGGCATTTCACTTGTGAGAGGTGGTGGGAATCAGAGGTGTAAACTTGCAGACTGAAACATGACTTCTAAACCTAAAAACATGGTTTACAGGACCGAGCACCCAGTAACTTATTGTTCATGCTTATTTCCAAAATAAAAGATTACTTTTGCTATTTTCAGATAAATTGGACATTACTGAAAATGTAAACACTTTAAAGAGCTGCAGCAGGTTGTCACGTATGGGGGGAAAAAAGAACCATATGCTCCACTGTAAATATCTTTATTTTAGTAGCTAATTATAAGAAGTCGATCAGATATGTAGTGTTGTATTGTACACGCTATTTTTCTCACTGTCCAGCCTTCTGTTCCACTGGTCATGAATTATTCATGAATTCCCAACTGTGCAGTTCTTCATAAAAAAGAGAGAATGTTGTGTGATTTGGTCGGTACACTACACTCACCAGACCATCCTGTGTAGGAGAGCAGGGGGAAATGCTTTCATCCCAGTCTCCAAAGCAGTCAGGGTCAGAGCTTACTCGGACATAACTACAGACGTGGGCAAATTTGTTGGTACCCTGACATCTCATTGAAACAATACTTCATTTCTCCTGAAAAGTGATTGAATTAAAAGCAATTGTCTAATGTATACCTGCATGCCTTTAGTATGTGATAGAGTAACCAATTAAGTAATGATTTGCTGTTTATTTTACATAATAAGGTATGCTAATATAGTATGGACAGATTTGTTGGTACCCCTAAAGAGACAATTTATCATTGCATTTTAATCATGTTTCAAACAAACATGTATCTAACCTTAATTAGTATCACAGGTGCCTCCAAGCTTTTCATCAGCCATTCAGGATATTTAAACTTAAAGAACATGCTACTGTGTTGTTTGGTATCATTGTGTGCACCACACTGAACATGGACCAGAGAAAGCAAAGGAGAGAGCTGTCTGAGGAGCTCAGAAAGGAGATTATAGATAACCATGTTCAAGGTAAAGGCTATAAGACCATCTCCAAGCAGCTTCATGTTCCTGTGACCTCAGCTGCCAATATTATTAAAAAGAATAAGGTTCATGGGACTGTAGCCAACCTCCCAGGATGTGGATGCAAGAGGAAATGCAAACCCTGGTTGATCAGAAGGATAGTGTGGATGGTAGAAAATGGGCCAAGGAAACCGTCCAAAACCATTCAAGCTGAGCTCCAAGGTTAAGATACGTCAGTTTCTGATCACACCATCCGTCACATTTTGAACAATAATGGGCGCCATGGAAGACGACCCAGGAGGGTTCCACTATTGACAGAAAAACATAAAAAAGCCTGAATGGAATTTGCTAAAATGCATGTTGACAAGCCCGACATTTCTGGGAGAATGTCCTTTGGACTGATGAGACAAAATCTGGAGCTTTTTGGCCAGTCACATCAGCTCTATGTTTACAGACCGAAAAATGAAGCTTTAAAAGAAAAGAACACCATACCTACTGTGAAACATGGAGGGGCTAGGTTTTGTTTTTCTGAACCTGGCATGGGGAACTGTGAATCTGTGCAGGGCACAATGAAGTCTCAAGACTACCAAGGCATCCTGGAGCGAAACATACTGCCCAGTGTCAGAAAGCTCAGCCTCAGTCGCAAGTCATGAGTCCTCCAACAGGATAATGACCCAAAATAAACAGCTAAAAGCACTCAAGAATGGACTATTCTTAAATGGTCCTCCATGAGCCCAGATCTTAATCCTGTTGAACATCTATGGAAAGATCTGAAACTTGCAGTGTGGAGACTCCAAACCTGAGACAGCTTGAGTGCTCAGGTAGAGTGGGTCAAACTACCTGTTGGCAAATGTAGACGTCTCATCGTGAAGTACAGAGACCGCTTGTTGGTGGTACAAATGCTGTAAAATGCTATTTTAATGTACTTTATTGCTTTACACTGGTAACGTTAATTCACCATTAATAGACTTACAGTATTAAGATTAGTATAAAATGCCATATTTACAGCTGCAGTCCCCTTCATGCTTGTGCAGGTGGATGCAGTAGAGTTAATTATGCTGTAAATAAAGTTACGTGTGTTGTAAAGTTTTATTTTTATGTCAAAGTTGTGAAGACATATGTCAGCTACAACGTGTACTTATCCAAAAACAGAAATGCTGGTGTCCATTTTTTTATTATAATAATAAACAACAAATGCAAACATTAACACAAAATATACAGTAAATAAAAAAAGTTCATTTTTGACATTATAGTTTACCGGTAGAGGGGATGTTCTGACGCTTGTTTATGCAACAGAGATATCAATTACGAATATCCAGCACATAGCTGCGTAACATCTGCCTAGTGTCCGAAACTATCAAACGCGGTGTGCCCTAGTGGGTGTAAAATGTAGCGAACATACATACATACTGTATATATGAAGTGAGTGGGTGAGTGAACAAGCGGACGTTTCGAACATTGCCCTGGTCTGACGTCAATGGCGCGGTATTTCACCATGTAACGAGCACCTACACATGCGCGTGCACAGCGCGCGTACACTGCTTAACACACAGTGACGCACAAACATATAAATGATTAAAAATCACTAACGTGTAAATAAAAATATTTTAAGAAATATGTCATAAAAGCTAGTCATAATATTCATTAGAATTATACAGGGCTGTATAATAATACATAATGTATATTTTTATTAAATGTCGGTAATGTCATACTGTGCATAATTTATCAATTAAACGTTACCATGTATAAGTACACGAAAATCCGCGACGCCACCCGCGGATACTGGGGGATTATTATTATTATTATTAAGCTAGAGGAGCTTTGTTGGAATCCTTCTATTGTCGTAGATGGTCTTCTCACGCGTTCTCCCTGCGCAAAAAAGTGGGTCGGCCTCCTCCTAAAAGCACTTGCGCCTTGCGCTTCAGACCAAACGCTTTAGATCCGGCCTATTCAAATAGTGGCCCGCCGGGCCACATGCGACCCAGAAGTTAGAGGTACACCGATGCCAATACGATCTTGATACCTGATATCCGATACAAGCTCTTAAAAATGTATGCAAAAAATGTTTAATTAGGCTGCTACATACATACATAACGTACAATTCCACCTCGTTTGTACATCATGTTTTAAGCGTTTTTGAGGCATTTTGGGGTTCAATATGAATATCTTCAAGGCGAGGATACGCAAGTGGCCATAAAATGCCAACAGAGTTTCTCCCACCAATTGACAACTGGTATGCACCTGACGTCACAGCAGGCGGAAGTCACTGCGCTCACACTGACTGAGGAGCAAAAAACTGAGTGGCAGCTTTACCGTTCAGCTTGAATGCTGCAAAAAACACATCTAAAATCAGAAAGAGCCAACGTGCGATTGATTGTACAAATCGATTTAACAATAAATGTCTATGTTATCAGACTGCCGAAAACTAAATGAGTAAGACAAGATAATCTTGCATCTCGGTATAAGAAGAACAAGTATCTCATTATAACGAGATACTTTCACAGCTCATTATCACGAAATGGTCTCGTTTTAACATTATACTATGGAATCCGCTTATGATCACGTATGTCTGGTTCAAATTGATCACTTAAACGGATGATCATTATAACAGTTTTTTCCTGTCTCAGGCAGATTACCATCGAATTGACATGTGTATATGTATTACATGAATATAAGGCAAGAGAAAGGACATCGTCGCTTTTTACAAAATTTTATCGACTATTTCAAAATACAGTACAGTTATTGCAAACACATTTCATATTACAGTACTGTACAAATTAAATTACTGAGCTATGTATAATTGAAATACGCTTTAATATAGCTTCTTGTAGTTTGGCCTTTGCTAGTTTTTGGCGGTTTAAGCTTCGATGAGTCTATATTTGTTAATGAGAGAAAATCACTTTCTTTTTCCCGTCATATTTTCTGTGCATGCAGCATTAGCCTCAGGTAGCTAGCCAGAAGCAGACGGGTTAAGGCAAGTGAAAGTAGGATTATCAAAGTAAAGGTAAAACAAAACAAACAATACCAATCTTGTTATAACGTGATACGGTTCTGGTTATAACAATAAACAGGGCAAATTTTATTTTATAATGATGGCAATATGCTGCCATATGCTGATACCTCTTCACTTCCTACAACAATTCCTATGCTATTCTTTCTTGGTTGACTTCTGCTCTATGAAAGTCACTGCTGCCACCTGTACGCCCTTTAAGCGCATTCACCCAGCAACTTGGGCTTTCATTCTTTGGCTAGATATGGATTGTGGGTGGAGAAACACCAAAATATGGACATGCCACACGTAAATGACCCTTACATGCATTTTGCCAGTTATATGAACTATTATCTGAATTATTCACATGCTTTTTGAATTGCAACATTTATTCATACATGTAAAAAGTTTGGTTTTGTTACATGTTTGGTTTTCAGTACACTGCAGTATTGCATTTGCATGCACCACGCCAATATTTTGGTGTTTCTTTGCCCAAAGCACGCATCTAGCCTAAGTGCGTGCAAACCGCAGACTTAAGTCAATGGGAAAATACTCTTAAGTGAAAAATGTATGTGGCTGTGTACTTTTTTTCTTAATGGGATCTCTACAAATGCACTGAGTGATTTCAAAAGACAGCAAACATGAATCACCTATAGCTGACCCCAGTGGGGTAAGTTTGGCAATGATGTAAGACAAGATGGCTGATACACAGGACATTTGCAAAATGCATCCAGGTGAAAAGCAGACTGTAGCAGATTCCCATTTTTAGTACACTAATCAAATGTACCTTGGTCAATACATTTTTATGTTTTGCAGAGCCATTTGTCAAACATAGCTGTTAAAAGACAACCTTTTAAGCTTAAATTGCTTAAGCAATGAGAATCAAATTAATTAAGTAGTTTTAATGAATAACTTTGTTCATGGATACGATTTAGTATGACGCTCTAAAGCTCTTAAAGTTTTTGGAATGCTTTTATTCATTTGCTTATGACAGTTTATTTTAAAATACAATACAGGGAGCAAGAAAAGGCAGTAAATAAAATGTATTGATTAGAAGGTGGTAGCTTCCACCTGGTATATAAGTGCCTTTTAAAGCTCCTGAATTAATAATATTTTCCATGGGGCATCTATCTCTGTTCCTCTTTTTTACCAAGAGAAATGCACCACACACACACACACACACATATATATATATATAATATGTGTGTATATAAATCCATATATATATATAAATCCAGTCTATCCATATACTAAATGAACAAATCTATTTGACAATAGCAATTGTTCTTATCTGACTCGTTTGAAATGGCAATCAGCATTTGTTAGAATCTTGAATTTATTTGTGGGTTAGTTTGTCTTCCTGGTACATGTCTAAATATAAGGATCTTTAATTTTTCTGTTAAAGTCAAGGCTGGTGCCTGAGTCCCACAGCATGAGGAAGTATGTAGGACACACAAATAAATTTTACAGGCCTGTCGGAGTGAAGCAATCACAGATCAGTGCATCTATACAATGATAACATCATCCACGTGCAGGAATTAATCAAAGGTTGTAACTCGGACTGTGTCATCAAAACAAGTGATGGGCATTATAGCGTGGCTGTAGTGCTGTCCCATAATAACTGACTGAAGCCTAGATATAGAAGTTGTGGCATTTGTTTTACAAGCTATGTACTCAGAACACAAATAGGAAAAGGACTCATACTTGTAGATAGGGGCACTTGTCAACTGCAGCTTATTATTATTCAGGATTGCTACTACTGGGAAGCAGGCTGCCATAACCAATGTTTTGTGAGCATTGTAAAGGGGAATTCCAGTGAAATTTTGTACCTTGTCGAAAAAAGGATTCATGGAAAACTAAGGATAGGCTGCAGGATGGGATCAGGAGGAGAGTGTTAGGTATCGCAGTATAGGAATGTTACTCATAACTGTATAACAAATGAGGGTACAAAATAAGAATAACATTTTAGTAACTTGGAAGTCATATAAATGTTACTTTCCATTGATCTTTATATGAAGCTAAGAACAAAAGGGTCTTCTTGTGAGGTTATTGTTTGGTTTCTTAACCAGTGGTGGAATTAGGGTGAAAAGCAAGTACTTGATCTTATTAATAAGTGCTACACATTCTGATACACAAAGTAACACTGACTGACATTTCCCTTATTATATTCAGATAAACGACTTTTCAAATGTTTTTTTTGAGTGTGATTGTCTTTCATGGGATCTCAATAAATTGAAAATGTATAACAGTTAATAATAATAATAATTATAATTATGCGACAGTACAAAAGAAAGAACACAGCTATTAATTATGTTATGATTGTATCATTTAGAATTATGTAACAGCAGTAGTAAGAGCCTTTATATGGTTAGTTACTTTTTACCAGGTTTTCCATGAATGAAAATAGTTTAAAAGTGATTAATCGTCTGTCTTCCAATAGGTGTCAGTGTTGATGTCAGAAATAATAGGAATGAAGGGTTATGAGAAACCTTGATGGTTGTATATGGGCTTTGGCTTATTGGTAAAAGGAGTACTGATATCCACAAAAAAATATTTTTACACAATGCTTGGAATAACTGCAAGGCAAAAGATTAGGCCCCTGAAGCGTGATTATTATCTATTTTTGGTATATACGTATAAGAATATTGATAACTCAAATAACTAATTCCTAGAGAGACTGGCTTCATAACAAAATGTAAATTGTTTGAAATGGTCAGCTTTATAAAACATTGATTTAATGAAGTTATCAATATGATGTTTTATGAAGGATGTTTTATCTTCCAATGTTCTATTTATTCTCTATTATACTAAATGGCAATATCTTTGCATACTTATCTAGTCTTACAAAATATGTGATATAAATGAGTTGTAAAAGAAAACTATGTATTACTCAGAGGGTTATGGTTTAAGAAAATACATTTAAAGCTAAATGAAATGATTTCTAGAAGAGGAAGTTCATTTGCAGCCAAGAATACTGCAAACTGACTGAGACAGATTTAAGCAATCTACTGAGCTGCTGTTGCATTAAATTGGAACTAAATAATTCAAAAGTGACAGAGTTTAGAAATTACTTTGGTCTGGAATAAACACAAAAAGGCAAAACACAGAGTCAACAGTTTGAGTATTAAAAACCAAGTAATCAACATCATTAGTATATACATCTAACTGAATATTAAAAAAACCACTAAAGTGATGTTTTGTTGTGAATACATTTTAGTTCTATCTATCTATCTATCTATCTATCTATCTATCTGACAGAGACTTGTAAAGAGAACAGACAAAACTGTGAACTTTTCAAAAGGCAGAGCTGTTGATTTCTATCACGCCTAACACTGCAGCTTAGAAAGAGCCTAGTTTTTTCCAAGCCAAACAAACATAATTTTTAATGGCTGCTCAAAATATGCTTCCAAGCAAACCCACACCTGCTTGTCAAAACAGTCCCCTCAGTCGCTCAGCAGAGGCTTGTGATCTTCAAGGCCTTCGCCTCCTCCTCTTCCTCCCAATGCTTCCCCCTTTTTTTATCTGTCAGTCTTGTCAACAAAAATGCCCCCGTTCGCCTTTGTTTTTAGAACGGTACCTGATCAATTTCATCAATCCATCTCCCCCATACCCCCCCCCCCCCACTCCCCCATCCCCCTCTTCCTCGCTGTCTCTAAAGCTGTATCCATTTCCTCCTGGCAAAAAGGGACTTTATGAATAAATGATAGTGAATAGCTGAGGGTTCAGATACTAAATAATGAATTTCACCACCAAAAACACAACAACTTCTCCAATCATAAAACACTGCTGCCTTCCATATTGATTGTGCTTTGGCAACCAGATGCAGAGAACAAGCACTCTTGGAAGGTGTTAAGCAAGGATGCAGAAATTGAAAAGCACCCAGTGTTTTGATATAGGAATTAAGAAATACTTTTTGGAATGATAATTAACTACACTCTGTGGTGGATAGAATGATAGAAGGTAATGGCTGGGTTTCTTTCAGCCAGGAAAATGGAGAACTGAAGACTTTAGCAAAAAAGCTGGGACCGTTCCTTCATGGGGCATTTGAAGTAAGTGTGGTCATCTATTCTGTGTTGTTGCTTCAGCGGTGTGATGGTTTTTGCATGCATGCTTGTCTGCGTGCCAAACTGTCTGTGTGTGTGCCCACACATGTGTTCATTCAGGTGAGGAAGGACATGCGATGACTTTATTAGCTCACGGCTGTAATATTTATATCAGTTACCACTTGCAAAATGTTTCGGGTGGCAGGCAAATTCAAACGGGAACAGAGCCTGATCGTCTAGCATGTCGCGCACATAGATTTCTGTGTGTTTTTTTGTTTGCATGCACCTGAATAATGCAGTCTGCAAAGACAGGTTCCTGGTGGTGGAAAAGATGTCCGACATCGAGGTAGTTGACCTGTTATTATTATTTAAAAAAAAAAAATTGCTGCATTGCCTCGTAGATCTTTCAGTCCCCCTGGCCTGCTCTCATCTGATGTACTGCATGTTTCTGCACTTTGGCTAGAGAAATGTATCTGGGGTCATGTGCAGATTCCAAAGTGTTGCCTCTTAGTTGTGTGTGTGTGCGTGTGTGTGTTTGTGTGTGTGTCTGCGTGCGTGCGTGTGTCTGCGTGTGTGTGTGTATGTGTGTGTGTGAGAGAGAGAGAGAGAGAGAGAGAGAGAGAGAGAGAGAGAGAGAGAGAGAGAATGTGTATACATGAACTGGGGAATATCGTATTATCTGCTAGTGTATTACATTTGCATTGCTATTGCTATATGTAATATGTTGGTGATCATAAAACAATTATGGCTCTATTCACAAGTTTACACTATCAGCAACTCATTTACTAATTAACAGAGAGTGAACATATTATACAGAGTGGTATTAACTAGACAGTTCTCATATGGGAAGGTTCAAGCATTGATGGTAACCCCTGGCCAACCGCTCCTTATTGTGCTTAATGATAAATAAGCATTGTTAATTGATCGATTGATTTTATGGTACCTTTGGCTTTAAATCATAGACACTAAAGCAGAAGTTATTAAAATATTCTGACCCAGCAATCTTGATTCAATATATGTTACAATCAGCAACAAGGCCATATAAATGGTTGATATATATGGCTCAATCATATATTTCGTTCAACTCATTTGACATGTTAAAACAGCCATGCACAGTAATGCATATGATCGCATTGTGTTGCATAATAAATAATGAATATTTCAATGAATATTTAAATAAATTAAAATTTATTCTGAATTTTCTCGTTAAGATGCATGTCATCAGTGCTTCGGTGAACATATTAGGTGCTGTTTCATTTTACAGTTTTACAAAATTATGAGAGTTTCATCATGTTACTTAAAACTCCTGGTTAAGTTAATTTAAATACAGCTGGAAGGATGTGGAAACAGCATAACTGCAACATACACCTGGTTTGAAGGGACAATCATTTAGCAGAAATAGTTAAGAATTAAATAATGTTTAATTTTATACAACCTGAACTTTTTGTTTAATTCAGGTAGGAATTGTAACGCCTGGAATGCCTCATATTATAAAGGGACATATCTATGGAAAGACCCCATTTTGCAGCAGAATTTCTGAGAGGAATATTAAAGTTTCATGCTAATCAAGGAAATTGGATGTCAGAGATGACAGGTGCTTTCTACTCTACTTATTTCTGTCCCAATTAATTAGACATTACCAGAGGATGAGACCTTCAGTCCCTTTCTTGTGTACAGACTGATACAGTATTAACACAGAAGTTGTCCATCAGTTAGAGTGAAATTTTAGAAGAAATGTCCGACAAGCTAGAATGCTATTGAATCCAAGATATTGATAAATAAGGATTATTCTGTATATTTTTCATATCACAATAAATTCTAATACCAAATAAATATTTCACACGTCTTAAATAGAATCCATACTGTACAGTGACAATGGAATAATGCATGTGAACATATCTGTGGCTGGTGTGTACACTTGTGTATGGGGGGGGTGTATGTTTTCCTGCAAAAAAAAAAATCAAATAATACACAAAGTATGTCATATTTTCTTTCTCTTCACTCCACGCAAGCAGAGGCTTAAAATCTTTTTTCTTGATCTCATGAAAAACATAGATTAGCCAAAAAACAAAATGCTTCATCCTTTTATTTAGTATTACGCAACTAAAATGAAAAAGTATCAGAGCAGTTACTCAGTGGTCGCGATGCTGAAGAGGATAATCCTCACCATGACCGTCAGTCCCACGTGCTTGACTCTCAGCTGGGAGCCACAAGGTTGAATTAGTCATTAATAAGTCACAGTCTCTTGGGTCCTCCACATTCATTGCCCAGCGGACAGTGGAATTATCACACTCTGACCACACATTCCTTTTATGTCTCAGATTATCCTGCCTTGCTGCCTTGCTGCCTTGGTAATGACAAGAGGCCTTTGGGACTGACTCTGTGCACTTCTGTCTGTGGCATTTCAGAACACCGCTATGTAAATGGGGCCCTGTTCGCACTGCAAACACAGAGTCCAGACAGATCTCTGGGTGAATATGGACCCATTCAGTAACCACGTTTCTTTTCAGGAAAATTCTGAGAGTGACAGATTCTCCCACCACCACCTACATTTAATCTAATCAGTAATGCTTTTGGCCAGATTTGTTTGGTCTCTTAAAAACTGTGGTCAGCTGTCATGGGCCAATGTCAAATCCAATTTCAAAAATGTAACATTATTTGGCTATGTTCATAATTCTTTTGTATTATGGCATTATTATTGTGGGTGACATTTTCTAATTTAACCCTGAGCTTAACTTACACTGACGTTGAGACTTTTAATGGGTTGAATCCGCTGAATGGGAACCAGGTGGGCCAAACTCAACATGCCATATTATTTCACAGTGAGTCCCAGGGGTCCTGCCTATGAAGACTTGTGTCAGTCCTGATGCTGTTTAGCTGTGACTTCCGCGAACCCATGCAGAGCTCAGTGTTTAGTGTAACAACAAAAAACAGTTGTTATATTTCACTTCCTGAAATGAGCAAAACATTTAATATTTTGTTTTTCTTTTATTTCTGTGCATGCCACTTTTTCCCGCAGGATGGTCCTTAGTTTTCTGTAATGTTAGAAGACCTGCTTATGCTTTTAAACACAGCTTGTTTGTGTGATATTGCTCCAATGACATATCTTTTTATGAAAATGACTGCATGAGACACTGGGTGATTTTTAGAATTGTATCATACAATTCAGTATTTATTTGTCACTGAAGCTACAGAATTTTGACTCTTTGCCCTTTTAATATAATAAGGTCATCTACAGTTTCATTTAATTCTAAATGAGTCACGGAGTATTACTGTAAACAACAATATCTTCACCACATTGATATCAGCCCCCAGCTAGTATCTGCTGTCATTATTAGTATCACCTCAATTACAGCTCACACCCAGCTGTTTTCAGACCTGCTAATGCAGTAGAATCAATTCATTGGCTTGCTGACAGTCTTTTTTGTATTCTGCCATATTGCTAATGTAGATGGCTTAAAGGCAAAGCTATGTATAATATGGGCTCGCTTCAGCCGGTTGATGCACAGCTGACGCAGCCCCGGCCATTTTCATCAAATATTAATGAAATGGAAAAATAGACGAGGCCGGGGTCTAGTGCATTGCGGGGTGGAACGTATTTAGAACCGCTGTCTGATGACTGTAATTAGTGCTCACTAATTAAAAATTCAAACCCCAAGTTTATTTGAAAGCATGAATCTTCACTGGTATAGCATGAATTTCTTTTACACAGTGTTTTATTTTACTGCAATAATAATGTAAGCTTTTCTCCCCACCATAACTTTTGAGGAGACTCTCAGTTATTTATAAGATTACTTTCTGCTTAAGATGAAGTAGTTAGTTGGGGTTCGTATCCTGTCCATTCGCCTTGCTTGGCTTTAAAGTGTCCTTTAAAATCGTCCTTTGCTGGTTTAGCTATTTAAAAGTGATGTTTTATTTGAAATTATCTTGTCAAATTAGAAATGAGACTTAAAATTATAACACTAAAAGTTGATTTCTCATTTTTTAAAGTAATTTATCAATTCTTTTATATGCTACCCAAAATGATAACACATGAAAGACCTTCCTTTACCGTAACCCATCCATGCTAATACGTGATGTACACATATGCCAGTTTGACAGAGATCACCAAAGTATAAACTTTGGAAAATCTGCAGGTAAAGAATGAGTGAGCCATTACTTATCTACATCATTTCAGCTTTATGAGAGCACTGTTCAGTCTCCTCTCATACTTACACATCTGCATTCTGTGTGACAAGGCAGCCACTTGTATTCCACTGTAAAGTTTCTCTGAATCATATCAACAATACTAATAATAATAAAAGCACATTTTTTCTCTAATATGTTCCCCTAATGATTTATTTTTTGTCCATGAACTACAGTAGACTTTAAAGCGGAACTTGTATTTTTTTTTTTTTGGTATTTTCATCACGTATAAAAAAGAAAGAAAGAAAAGATAGAAAAAAATAGCGGAGAAAAGAGTTCCTAGAAATCTGTCAGTTCTTGGGGGAGGCTGTTTGCCCTCACCAGCCCCTCCATCACTCTGTTATGTAGAAATACCCCCATTTTTCAGAGGCCACTTGCCTTTCGACTTCTGCAGTACTTTTAACATGGAAGGGAAGGGATACTGAGGCTTGCCATCGGCTCCTGTTTATATTGCTTTTGTTGCCACAGAACAGCCAACAGACAAAGAAAGACGTTAAAGGAAAGTGCACTCCCTCCCCCTGAACACAGCGTGTCACTCTCCTCATTCCCATAATATACTGGCCAGTTCCCACAAAGATAGCATGGGGTAGTTAGGCAAGTTACATGACAATAAGCTAGTGATTGTATAGGATATGCCTCTTGCTGGTTTACTTTCATATCCAAACATGGATCCATTTGTTGAACTGTGTGTGTGTGTGTGTGTGTGTGTGTGGATTAGGTTTATATTACAATGTGGCAACCAAATGTCTCAGACAATCTGAAAAAGCCTGTTATTTTAACATTGTGGGGACCATTTTTCAGGTGCCCACAAAGATCTGTGAATGCAAACAAAAAAGTTAAAATTCCAAAAGTCTCGTATTTTGTTTGGTTACTTATAGTTAAGGTTAGGGCTGGGTAGGGGTTAAGGTTGTCTTGTTGTGAATAGAATTTTCTCCCTAGAAATGAATGGTGAGTTCCCACAAAGATATAATTACAAATCTCTGTGTGTCTGTGTGTGTGTGTGTGTGTCCTTATTTTCCTTGCAGCGCACGCTCAGACATATAATATAAGTACTATTCACCCGTAATAATTACTGTTTTCCTAGAGGTCAAATTCATGTGACATTATTCATCTCAGGATATGAATGACAAGAGAGGGTTATGTCTTTATCGTATTTAAATTAGATTTTCAATATTAGGTAAAGTCAGTCAAGTCAATGATGTATTTCATATTCATGGGTGAGATTAAAAGGTATTCAAACCATTTTCTGTGCAAATTTGATGACTTCCTTCCATGATGTTGACTGTGTAGTGAGCGCTCTTCAACAAAATGGACTGGATTAGGCAGTCCCTTTAGCAAATATGAAAGTAATACATCTAGGCCATATTCTTTCCCAGAATTGCAGTTTATTTATCTTTTTGGTCCTTTTTATCTAGGTTATCACCTAGGTCAAGCTAAAGACAGACAGACAGACAGACAGACAGATAGATAGATAGATAGATGGATAGATGGATGGATGTATGGGCAGACGGATGGACAGATAGATTTGTTGATTAAATGATTGATTGATTTTATCTGCTGTTTTATGGTCTGACTGTGATCATGTTGAAATCTTTGGGGTCACCTGTTCTGCATGGGCTGCCCCAACACACACACACACCACGATAAACACATGTTAATGATAGGCCAGATCATAAGCAGGTCGATTAACCAGCAGGCTGAAGCTGAGAAACACACAGCCGGAGGTGGAGTCCCAGGCTCAGAAAGACAATGCACCATAATGCCCCCCCCCCCCCCCAGCTGGTTATGCATCTATTTCAGGGGCTTGCTAACCAGGCCTTGTGTTAATCAAAGATTCGAATGTTTTTACCATGGGGGTGAAACATCTTAGTACATATATAAATGTAAAGATGTTATGCTTGGTCTTTTAATGGTGCCTTTTTGCATATGACATACAAGAATAAGCAGTATACACAAAAGCAGTATTGAAAGCATATATAGAGACTGGATTAATTTAGACTGGAAAGGATCAGGTTAAGTTACATTTCAGTTAAACAATATCCTGTTACAGCATTAAGCACACTACACCAGTGAAGAAAATATCTTGAAACAACACTTCTACCTTCCGTTGGAGTTAATGAGTAAAGAAAGTCTGCTTGTGTTTTATTATAACACTCACAAATGGAGGCTGGTTTCAGGTGCTTGGAGATTAGTGTGCTTGACCCCTTTCCCCACCGCTGGTGCCAGCACCCCTTACTGCGTGCAAACTGTCACTCTGTCTTCGTTTGTGTGTTTTCCTGTCTTCCAGCGTATAGACCACCTGCTGCCCCCCCACCCCCTCCCCATCAACCACGTAGCCCCCAGGCCACCAAGATAACAGCATTGATTACGATGTAGATCTAATTACTGCTCATCATCTATTCATTCCACCATATTGAAGTTCAACATCTGTCACAACACAGCCCCTTATCACTGTCATCCTAAATCCCCCCCCCCCTAGTCTATACCTCCTACTTCTTGCCCAACATCCGAAAAACAAGGGGGAAAAGCCCCCAAAATAACAGGCTGTGGGAAGATTTGTGCTGCCGAGACTTCTATCCTGGTTTTGAAAAGTACCACTACACATCAAAATGATTGTAATTGATAGAAATATATAAGGAGAGGTAAGGAAGGCCCCCCCATCCCCCTCCCCCCCAAACAGATTTTGATGGTGGCAGAGGTAGGAGGTCATTCGCATTCTTAACCTTTATTCATTAACGGTGGCTGATCCCATCAAAGACATTTTGTTGCTTTTTTTTTCCTTTCACAACTATTTCGATGGAGCCTACAATGGTGATTTGCAGGGTTTATTGATTTTCATATTTTATTTCATGTTGTTGGCTACTATGTTCATAATAAGTTCAAGTTTGGCGAAAACTGTGGTAATGAGGCATATAACATTGCACTTGTAATATATAATTTACTGAATGTCACAGTGCTGTGTTATCAGATATTTACTGCTCTCACCATGGAAACGAGTACTGTGACAGGAAATTTTGCATATAGAGCAATAATTCAAAGATGTATACTGTCTGAAAGACGTTTTAATTTTTCTCCCATGGAATAATCCAGGACCAACTGATGATTTATTTTACTACAACTATCTTTTCAATGTGTTACATTCATATTTTCATGTAGATAAAATATTGCTTGGCAAAATCGTATTTTCAGCCTATGTTATCTACCTTTATCTGTACACGGTTATAAACAAAAATCTTTACAGAACTTTCAATCATTACTATTCTTTCAAAGTTATTACTTAGGGTTAATATATTCTGAAAACAAATGCTTTAAAGAATTAAGCTTTTCTAACATTTTATTAATTTCCCTTTAATACCTTTGAATAGTCTTAACGGGGAAACACATAAGGCCTCCATCAGATAGTTACTGGTCAGTGTTTCCTCTTAAATTTCTGTTTCTGTAGCAGCTACCTGCCCAACAGTTTATAAATGCCGAGCCTTTAAGTATCATATTGCATGAATATCTAATGTGCGTCTGTATATGTATATGTGTTTGCATGTATGAGTATGCAATTTCCCAAACTAAAAATGTAATCTTTAGTACTCAGAATGTTTTGTAACTGTAACTGCAACGCTTACCCTTTGAATGGCAGAAATCAATAAGTTAATGAATGAATAGAAAGTATGCTGACTGATGGCCTTAGGGTAGAAAGTTGAGTGAAACACTGTTTCCACTGGGACTCTCTGAGAAGAATTCTACAAAACCTTCCCAGATTTTCTGAGTGAGTCATTCTCAGTGATAGCAAAAAGAAGAAAAAAAGATTTTGTCTGTCTTCATATTCATATTCACACTAAGGTGAATTTTCATAGAAATATTACAACCTTAATGGAATTACTGATACTCAGTAAAGTCATATACACTTCTAATGATCATGAAAGATTACAAACATAAATCAAAGTGATTAAAACTAAGTAAAAGATACTGAGTTATACCCAGTTCACAAAGAATGTACACCACAAGGTACATTCAATTGGCTGTTGAAGTGTCGCTGTTTTAGAATTGTATTAATCAGTCCCTGTTTATTTAATTTGTTTAATACTGTATAATAATAGCAAGCTCCACTGGGTGTGACCAGTTTGCGTAATAAATATGCAAAGAAAATAAAAGCATCTGATGGGCTAACTAAATCAGAACATTTTCTGTTAATTGAACTTAATTTGCAGGTTACCTAAATTAAACCCTTTGTGTTTTCCTGGGGAACCTCATGACACTCCCTCCTCTTATCATGAGGTTGTAATGTATTCAAGTGGGCGGTCCTCTTAAGCTAATTATCACAAAAGGGTTCAATCTGGTTTTCAATTAGAGGCATGTTGGAAACATTCCGGAAGCAGCCTCTGCTGCTCGCACAGTGTTACAGGACACAATGGCATAATTAGAGGCATGCGTTGAGGTTTGTGCCAAGGCCTGTTTAGGGGTTAATGAGCCTCTCGTAGCCCCCCAGCTGGGGATTGAGGCCTGGTGCCGTTGAGCTTCAAGAGGAAATCACCCATAGGGGTTTGCTTTGAAGTGTCAAAAGGTGCCCTTGTTCTGGGTGGCTCATGTTTCATTTGTCTGAGTGGCAAATAAAAAATAGATGAGCCGCCAGCAGCCGCCCCATGACATTATTCGCAGATTATCTGATGTCTCTAACGTTGCCTCTCACCCCCTAATACCTCATTGCCATTGGGCAACAATGTAATAAAAGACAGGGCATTGTAATATTTGTGGCTAGCTGCCCCTTTGTCTACATTTGCAATATAAAAATTAAAGCAATAAAAAACCAGTGAAAAATATTTTGGATTATAATAAATATTGGTATAACTGTTCCCGCTTTTATTTTACACAGAGGAATACAGTTGTTTAATATATGTTCATGCAGTCGGGGGGGACACTTTTTATAGTCTCCATTGTAACTCTGATATATTATCTCTCTCAGTCCCAGTGGGTCATGTGTTGTCCATCTGGAATCCATGGCCTCAGTCAGCTAAAGACCAGTGAGATTGGTTCAAATGGGTTACATATGTCATTTATGATATAAGACTGAGCTGGTATCCTTTGTAAGTGTAGACCTGGTCCCTAGGATATGTTTCTAACCAACATGCACAACCTTGCTGAAAGCATCCGTGGTCCACATTAAAGTACAATATAATTTTTATTTATTACATGCTCTGTTTAGTAAGACAGCATGAGCAGTCTCATATTTGTAACATTGTGTTAGTGTCTATTGAGTGGGACAATGAGGCCAACTGATCCATTGCTATGTCTACAGCATCTGGACACTTCATAAGACTCATTTTTAGTATAAGTATCAGACAGAGATACAGTATGTATGTACATGTTCAGAGATCATACCATTATATAAACAGTAAGTTATGTGTAATCTGATCAGTAATTAATGCTGATTCCTTTATTTTCCACATCTTCCAACCACTTGAAAACAAGTGCAGCCTAAATCAAGGTTACACCTTGTATGGGATACCAGTCCATCTGGCCATATAAGTTAGCCTTAGTATGTTGTGTTTTGACTGTGAGAAGAACCTACTTACCTACCTACCCACTCCACCCCAACCTAACCTAACCAACCATATCAGGATTGATCCTGTCAGACTTTCATGGCTTTACCATATAGTTGTGCTGCTGCATCATGTTTAAATCTGTTGCTGTTTTGTTGTAGATTTTCAGGTGTGATTCAGTTCATTGTAGTTGCACATTATGTACTGTAGTATTCGTACTGACTAGCCACCAAAAACAAAAGTTGTTTGTGCAAACATCACTATGAAATATATGGGATCCACTGTTACATAATTATAATGCTGTATGGAGACATTTGGTTGTTGGGCGTTTTTTTCAGTCACTCTTTCGTTACCTAGCTTTTTGTAGGTCATCTTCTTTTGTATGTGCCAACACTAAATGTGGCTCAGTGCTCCATGTATTGAAAACCTTTTCTGTGCCTCCCAGGGGCTGTTCACTCTCCCTTTGTTACTGAAGTTTACTTTGGTGCCATCACTACAACTGGCTGTGATGACACATAAACATACAGTGTATGGACAACAGTATTGGGACACCTGGCCATTACGCCTACAAAAACTTTTATGACATCCCATTCTGAATCCATAGGCATGAATATGGAGCTGGTCCCCCCTTTGCAGCTATAACAGCTGTCACTCTTCTGGGAAGGATTTCCACAAGATATTGTAGTGTGTCCATTATTGGCCATTCTTACAAAAGAGCATTTGTGAGTTCAGGCACTTATGTTGGACATGAAGGTTTGGCTCTCAGTCTCCATTCTAGTTTCTCCCAAAGGTGTTCAGAAGGGTTGAGGTTAGGGCTCTATGTGGGCCAGTGAAGTTCTTCCATATCTTTATGGACCTTGCTTTATGCACTGGGGCACAGTCATATGGAAAAGAAAATGACCTTCCCCAAACTGTTCCCATAAACTTGCAAGCATAGAATTGTCCAAAATGTTTTGGTATGTTGAAGCATTAAGAGTTCCCCTCACTGAAACTAAGGCGCTTAGCCCAGCCCCTGAAAAACACCCCCATACCATTATCCCTCCTCCACTAAACTTTACAGTTGGCACAGTGCAGTCAGGCAGGTAATGTTCTCCTGACATCCACCATTCCCAGACTCGTCCATCAGACTGCCAGACAGAGAAGCGTGATTCGTCACTCCACAAAACACGTTTCCACTGCTCCATAGTCCAGTGGTGGCGTGCTTTACACCACTCCATCTGATGCTTGGCATTGTGCTTGGTGATGTGAGGCTTGCATGCAGCTGCTCGGCCAAGGAAGCCCATTCCATGAAGATCCCTGTGCACAGTTTTTGTGCTGGGGTTCCTCTCAGACAAAGTTTGGAGCTCTGCAGTTACTAAGCCAGCAGGGCGTTGGTGCCTCAGCATTTGGTGACCCCGTTCTGTTACCTGACACCTCGCGCCTGAGATTCTGTTGTTTCTAAATGCTTCCATGTTGCAATAATAGCACTTACAGTTGACCATGGAATATCTATCAGGAAAGAAATTTCAAGAACGGACTTGGGTGGCAAAGGTGGCATTCAATGACAGTACCACACTTGAACTCACTGAGCTCTTCAGAAGGACCCATTCTTTCACAAATGTTTGTAATCCTGACTGCGGACTTAGGTGCTTGATTTTATACACCTGTGGCAATGGGTCTGAATGAAATTCCTGAATTCAGTGATTAAGAGGTGTGTCCCAATACTTTTGTCCATATAATGTATCATAAGATTGTCGTCGGTAAGGTCTGTCTTCTTTGTCAAACAGCACCTGGTTTAGTTGGGGCTCCTGGCTGAAAGGCATTACTTAAAATGCCCATGCATCACATTTATTTCCTGCTGTGAATTTATCAGATTTGTAAAACAATTTAATTCACTTTCAATGGAAGCACAACTTAAGTTATTGTCCCTAATGCTTACATTGTACACCAATCAACCATAACATTAAAACCACTGACAGGTAAAGAGAATAACATTGATTACCTCATTACAATGGGAACCTGTCAAGGGTGTCATTATACAGTAGGCAAGTGAACAGTCAGTTCTTGAAGATGAAGTGTTTGAATCAGGAAAAATGGGAAAGAATAAGGATCTGAGTGACTTTGACAAGAGACAAACTGTGATGGATGGATGACTGAGTCAGAGCATTTCTAGAACGGCAGGTCTTTTGGGGTGTTCTTAGTATGCACTGGTCAGTACCTACCAAAAGTGATCCAAGGAAGTCCAACTAGTGAACTGACGACAGGATTATGGCTGCTCAAGACTCACTGATGTGCGTGAGGAGTGAAGGCTAGCCCATCTGGTCTGATCCCAAAGGGGAGCTACAGAAGCACAAATTGCTAACAAAGTTAATGCTGGCTATGATAGAAAGGTGTCAGAACACACAGTGCATCGCAGCTTGCTGAGTCTGGAGCTGCGTAGCTGCAGACCGGTCAGAGTGCCCATGCTGACCCCTGTCCACCACCAAAAGCACCTGCAATGGGTGTATGAGCATCACAACTGGGCCATGCTACAATGGAAAAAGGTGGCCTGGTCTACCAGGATACACTATAGGAAGAAGGCAAGCCAACAGAGGCAGTGTGATGCTCTGGGCAATGTTCTGCTGGGAAACCTTGGGTCCTGGCATGTATATAGGTGTTACTTTGACACGTACTACCTACCAACACATTGTTGCAGACCAAGCATACCCCTTCATGGCAACGGTATTTCTCAATGGCAGTGGCCTCTTTCAGCAGGATAATATGCCCCGTCACACTACAAAAATTGTTCAGGAATGATTTGAGGAACATGAAATAGTGTTCATGGTGTTGACTTGGCCTCCAAATTGCCCAGATCTTAATCCGATCAAGCATCTGTGGGATGTGCTGGACAAACAAGTCCGGTCCATAGAGGCCCCACCTCGCAACTCAGAAGACTTAAAGGATCTGCTGCTAACGACTTGGTGCCACATACCACAGGACACCTTCAGAGGTCTTGTGGAGTCCATGCCTCGATGGGTCACAGCTGTTTTTTTAGCACAAGGAGAACCTACACAATGTTACGCAGGCGGTATTAATATTATGGCTAATCGGTGCTTACATGTTAGTAAGAACTTTAGCATTTATGCTACCTCCCAAACTCACACCAGCCTTTTTTATTTTTAAGGGTTGGGGTAGCAGAGGAATTCAGTTGGTTATTTAATGCCATGAATCAAGACATGCAACACGGCACTAAACACAAATACAGATATACAGACAACATGTTGGATGATCTTCCACTCAATGTATTAATTATGGTAAGTCACCCACCCGACACCTTCCCCTTCCCCACTTCCCCCTTCCCCGCTTCCCCCTTCCCCGCGTCCCCCTTCCCCCGGTGCATTCCCACCAATTACTTTGTTCCCCTTGAGGGGAGTTTGGCACTTAATACGCATGGACTGTATCTGGACAAACATGCAAGTTTCATGTTTCCTATCATGTTAACTGGGTCCCAAAAGACAGGACATAGCCACACAGTACATCTTAATGTCACTTTTGTTGAAGAGAAACAATTCCTGATGGATGGATGGATGGATGGATGGATGGCTTTTTTTTTTTTTACTAGGAATTAGAATTATATGTTAGTATACGATGTATTTTGGTATCATAATATACCAACATATTCTCAGTAACTGTGCAAGCACTTCATTACAGAGTTCAGGGACACCTAATTCAATTGTGGAATGCTGTACGGCTCTTTCCTAATGTTCCATAGAGACCAAAACAATACATGTCTGCAATTTGTTTCCAATTTATTCACCTAACTGACATTTGGTATGTTGCATGTAATTCGTTTATGTTTCCATTTTCTAATGATATTAATTAATCATCAGGTTCTTTTCCACATTTCAATGAATGTTTTTTCTCTTAACTGAAACCCAAGTGGGCGTGAGAAATAAGTCCACATACACTTTCTGCATGTGTGCAGGTGCCTGTGTGCAATTAGAAGAGCCTCTAAGTCTATAAGAATTCAACTTTGCGCTAACATATAGTTTAATTACAGAAAGGTTAAAATAGTTTCGAATGCTGTAGAAATTAAGTTCTTCTATTCAAGGAAATACTTCAGCATTTCATAAGGATTATTGCATTTCTGTTTTTATTATTATTATTTTATTATGGCTACTATCAAAAGATAATATGCAATATACTTATGCTGCCATATTGCTATCATTAATTAATAATAGCAAATGAAACTCAAGAAAGTAAATTGTAAAGCTTTGTATTTCTGTGTTTCTTTGTAGTTATTGTAATATCATTTCTGAAATCTCCAGGTTATTCTGCTGCAGTTGTAATAAAGACCAAAGAGTACCACAGAAAAAGATCATTTTGAATTTAAACTCTTTTTGATATTGTCACAGAATAGTGGAAATTAAATCTGACAAGGTTGGATTTGTTCTTTTGAGTAACATTTGTCGATACTGATTTGTTTTGAAAGTGCACAAGGAGTAGATCACAGCTTGCCAAAGGCATTCCATGCAATTACAAATTAAAATTCTTATTCCTTACGCGAACTTTACAAAGTAAGAGGAAAGGCGTTTTTCTAATCTCGAAGTGATTATATCTGGACTGCTGCCCCTTCAAGGATTATCAGATTGCTTTCTCTCATAATTACACATTGTGTGTTTGATCTTCATGATGAATACCTGATTAGGTTTTCATGAAATCAGTCAAGCACACTGTTCAGCTCCACTCCTGTGAGAGATTGATTTGAGGGTTTGAGAGTGCAAGGTTTGCCTGCGGAAGACAACTTAAGACTAGTCTACAGGGACAGAGAATCAGGCACCGGGGTCAAGTTTATATGTAATGATATTTCAGCAACATGGATTGAAGACTTTGATCATTCTTTTCTTAGTCATTTCACACTAACCCCTTTTTATTATTATTATTTATTTATTTATTTTTACCATGGAGAGAATAGAGTGTAGCTTTCTTCTTTACCACACACAATACAGTGTTTGCTCAGTAGATAACTTGAGAATGTGCGTGTGGTCCTTGTGGTGAAATATAATATCTGTACTATACTTAGCATATTATACTAGAATGATATGAAATGATTAAACGCAATAAATGAATGAAGTATAAGTACACGCAAGAACACTGGGCATGTACTGCAGTGTTGAGAAATGTTTTTGCATTCACAAACAAACTCTGCAGGCATGCTGCACACAGCAAAAATAAACTGAATTACATTTCCAAACTCTGTTCCCGTGGACCGCTACATTCTTACCCATAACATTGAATAAGAAATGTGAGGTACTGAGAGTCTGTCAGAAGTGACTGTCTAAAAGGAATTCTAACAGACAGTTTAACCAAAGGAGAAGAGGAAACTACAGGGGGCTTCTGTTCTTCACAGCGGCTTTGTTCTGAGCTATAAAGCCTAGTTGAAGGGAAGCCATTTTTCCCTGGTCAGGAATGGGGGATTGTGCAGAGGAGAAAAGGTGTGAGATGGTGTTGTTACTGCTCCCCACCCCCCATATTCTTCTTTAGTGTTGCTGTTTCACAGTATAATACTCAATAATACTCAAGTATGCCAAATACAAAGCTATTGCCACCTGTCAGCAAAATGATTGTGTCATGTCTCCAAACACAGTTGCCATGCCAGCCATTAATAATCACAATCATTTAGCTTTAATTAATAGTGTTGACAAAAGAGATCAGCAGTTAGAATATTCATTCATAAATCACATTCCAGAATTGTTATGTTTATATGCGTTATTAAGAAATGTAACAAATCAGTCACTTTATAAAGAGTTTCAAAAATCTGTTCCGAAACAAATGAGTATATTTGTAGAACACAGAACGATATATATATGGCTAGTATCTATCTATGAAATATTTTCACTTTGGATCATTTAGCTGATATGGAAAATCATATATCAGTGAATGATAGCATCCTTACAGAACCCAGTTATAGATGTTTAATTCCAATTATTATATGAGAGTTAGCATATCTGGACATGACTGGCATGAGTGAATCTTCTTTTCCCTGTCAATTTTTTAGGAATCATGCCTGCAGCAAAATCTCACCAATTTCCATCCTTCTAGAGTTGGGAAAAAAATACATTAAAAAATGTAGAAAGTGGTGTGGGTTGTTTCCCTGTAGTGCTGCTACATAGGATTAAAAAAAAAAAAAAAGTGTTACATGCACTTGTCAATTCTCTGCTATCACAGTTTTGACAGTGTGTCCACTGGACTTTCTCATCCAGAGTCTTTCCTGTGAAATATACTTTTGTTTCCTCTTGCTGTCCTGAAGAAACAGAGCTCATCAGCATTTTCAGGAACCTGACAAGAAAGCAGGTCGTCTCCAGTGAAAGCCTTTAAATCACCTGGCTCCCTCACTCTGACTTGACACTACACCGGGTCTAATCAATATTGCACTATAGACAAAGGTGAATCCTGCTACTGCCCAGAACGTCCAGTCTAATTGATAGGTATTTTTTTTACCACCAGGTAGTTCTTTGCCCTCTGGCTATGCACGGGGTGATATTCAGTCATTCGCTGCAGCTCTAGAAATGGTGGGAATAAAATCTGACAGAAAAAAGAATGGAAAATCAATTGCCAATATTTTTATATGTCATGTATACATAAATAATGAAAGGTGCAGGGCTTCCACCTAAGCTTATCTTAACCCGAACACATTTGTAGTGAAATCATTTTGGGGTATAACATTCTGCAAAAGTCCTCTAGATATTAATAAATGTGATAATGTAATTATTAATAACTCGTGAACAGCATTTCAATTCTTCTCAAAACTGTATATAAGCAATTGCATGCAAAGCTAATGCATACATGCATGTTAAATTGCTGAGTTAATTGTTGGCAATTATTTACCAGATTCCCAGAAACAAGTGGATTTGCTTTAATTGAAGCCTTTTGAGCAGCTCTAAATTGTGGGCAGAAACACACTAAGACTATAGCTGTGCTGTGTTCCATTTTTTAGAACAAAATTTATTGAACTTATTATATATGCAGCAAAAAAGTCCTTTTGCAGTCAATGAAAATTGTTTAAATGATCTTCATGTTGATGTGAAACTATGATATTAGTCAAAAGTTAGCCAGTTTAAGACCCCTCCTAACCTCTAAACTGGAGAATGGCAGGATATCCACAAGTGAGAATGCATATACTGTATAGCACCAGTCAAAAGTTTGGACAGACCTATCCATAGAAAGCTTTATTTGTACTATTCTCCGCATTTTAGAATAATTATAAAGATGTCAACACAATAATGTAACATACAGGGAGTTATGAATTGACCAAACAAAAGTATTAATCAAAAAAAGTGGGGCAGCTTTGTGGGCTGGTACTCAGAAGATTGCTGGTTCAAATCCCATGGTTGGCAGAGTGATCCCACCATTGACCCCCAAGCATGGCCCTTAGCCCAGTGGGTGCTCCAGGGACTGACTGAAAATTCTGTCTCCCCTATGCCAGTTTCATGAGGTGGCCTCCTGGGATGCTTTTCCAGCTGTCCTGAAGGAGGTCCCACATAAATGCTGAGCACTGATTGGCCGCTTTCCCTTCACTCTCTGGTCAGACTCCTCCAAAACCATCTTTACTAGGTTCATGTTAGGTGGCCAGGTCATGTGATGCGACACTGTCACTCTCCTTATCAGCTTTCCCTTGATATCTGAAAGTAGAGCGTTCCTATTAAATCCTTTGTAGGTCGAAATGGCGTAAAGTGAAGAAGCAATTACCGTTATGTATGTGGGGAAAAAATATTGAGCATTCCCAGACTGAAAAATAACATACCAAATTATACATAAAACTTAAAATAACTCTAACATATAGTAAAAGCAGGAATTATATGATAAATACATAGCCTATATAAAGTAGGAATAATGTATGATTGGTGTAGTTTCACTTACCAGAATCAATACAGTCATACATCACTTAACGACAGGGATACGTTCTGAGAAGTGCATTGTTAGGTGATTTCACCATTGTGCCACCATTGGCCACCTAACAAAATGTCATTATGAGATGCATGACTGTATCTATCTGGCTTGCTGATAAACAAATGCTGAACCCTATTTTTCTATATGCATTCTCACTTGTGGCCTTCCTGTCAATTTTACAACTACCCACCATACCTTCACCTTTAAATGCCATTTATGGTCTAGTCCACATCTTCAAAGGCTCATGCTGGTAAGGGTGCAGTTCAACATACAGAAGTCCTTCTTCCAATGAATATATTGTTATCATATGCAATAACCCTAGCATGATAATTATCATTAATAATTCAGCTAGTAGAAAAGGCAAATGGGCTTGCAGTCAGTGGTCTTCAAATTTGCCTCATAGACTCTGTGCTTCATGCTAAGCTAATTTAGTATGCCTTTTATATGCCACTGAACATTGGCTTTATTTTCCTAGATTCTTAATTGTTCACATGGTTCTCAGTTATGAGGCAGAGTGTTTTTGTCTTTCTTTTCATTTGGTTCTTAAAATTAAATGCAAAAACTGGGCAAAAATAATAGTGGTCCTCATCTGGCTTGTCAAAGGTAGAAAAATTAATGACAATGTGCCATTCTTACTTTTTAATTAAAATGCAATAGTTGTTTTTTTAGACACCAAAAGAACAATTGATGAACAAAACAATACCCCAAACTGCTTCAGACACAAATTCAAAAACATAAAATAATATTATAATTCTTCTCAGCAAAAGAATACAACAATAAACATTTTCTCCACATTTCTTTGTTTTTCTTTGTTTTCATCTTAACAATTGGAGTTCCAGTTACAGGAAACATGGGAAACATGGCCGTTTAATAAAAAGAACCAGTTTTGTCCCAGCATGCATTGTTATTTCATAGCACCATTTCTGTACTTTGCCTCATACTAGAGGAGAGTTGTAAACATGCATTCCTAATTATCCACTTTCTGTTTCTGTGACTGCGATTTTATTCTGCAAGCAGAATTTTGGTTTTATTTGCTTAGAGCAAAGCATCAAAAGAATGAAAATGACCATCAACTTACAGTTCATTTTTATTTCCAGAAACTGAAGTACCGGTATGTCTGTTGTGAAAAGGTTAATCTGAATAAAATGTCAATAGATTACTTCATTAAAAGAACCAAATCATGATTGTTCACTAATTATGACTATTTTATTAGCCTTAAAATTCAGTATATACAAAACACATATTAAACACCCTAAATTACCTTGATAGATAAATTGTATCACATTAATATCCTGCCCATAATATGATATGATAACCCTTCAGGCAGGTTTGTAGGGTTCAGCATGTTTAGTGGGTGGGATTAATCATGCTCATCAGGACGCCATAAATGTAACAGTATGATCTGTTTAAAGAAAGTTCATGGTACCTTTCTCTATGAATTATTCTAGCAGATCAGAGTGGCTTTGAGTAGAAACTGTGCTCCCTCTCTCTGCTCATGCATTTTGCTGATAAGTATGAGTTCTGCCTTCAGGCTACTCATTGATAATTTTAGTGTTACTTGCACTAATTAATGTATGTATTGAACAAATGTTTTCGATCCGCATATTTGTAGGTAATGGTGATTTTAAACACCTTATATTTCAGAATATGCTCATGATTCAGCATTGAGCTCTCTTTAAGGAAAAAGTCCATTTTTTGTCCTAATAGAAGAGGAAGTCTTGCAATATACTGTACAGTTCAGCAGACTGAAGTAAAACGAATGGATATTTTGCCAGCTGGCATTATGCTTTGTGCTGACAAAGACTGTTTCAATGGAAACTGATTCAAGCCACCAAATGGCTGGCACCAAGCCTTTCTCTCGTGTCACAGCACAAAATTAAAACAAAACTCACACACACAAATACAAGTCACTTTGTATTCCTATGTCAGCATAGCGAGGACGTTGGGTTTCATTTGTGATGGAGAAATGAGTGGTGAAAGGCTTAAAACCTGTTACATTTCTGATAGATGCCGAATTATAAAACAAAGTCTTGCTGTGATGGTGAAATCCACATTGTAACATTTTAGATTTGTTCTAATCGAAGAGGAAATTCATGTGCATGGATCGCTGCATTCTTATAAAGTAAAGAAAAGCAATCATTACAGTGTTAAACTTTCACGTTTCTGCTCTTTCCAACATGCAAATTGTGCTTAAGAGGCCCTGGGTTTTTTTTTTAATCAGAATTACTGTGGTTCATTTGATATTCATCTTTAAACAGCTAAGTCTGGTTAATTAATTCAATAATGTACTGTATTTTTTCTACCTTTATTATCATGCTGCATTGATAATGTTGATGAAGTTAGTTCCATAAACTATGATCAAGAAATAGCTACCCAAAACGTCTCAACATAACTTAAGCAACAAATAAGCATTCCTATACTTAAGGGTGCTTAAAAATTGGATATTACACTGAACAAGACTTAGACATTTACATTAATTTATTTGGCAGGTGCTTTTGTCCAAAGAGAAGTGCAGCAAATACATAACAAGCACACAACTGTCAAGGAGCCAATTTAAGTGCAAGTGCTGCTAAGCTAAGCTTCCAGTGACACGCTAGGGATAGCTTCCAGTGACACGCTAGGCATAGCTTCCAGTGACACGCTAGGCATAGCTTCCAGTGACACGCTAGGCATAGCTTCCAATGATTGACCACTTTGCTTCAGAAATGTTACACACACAAGTATTACGCAGGAGAGGATCTAGAAAGAAACTACTCTAAGTCTGTAAATGCAATGCACAAAAAAACAAAAGATATCCAATAGTGTCACGTGAACCATTTCACAATTGAAACAAGTTAATGATAAGCAAAAAGCCACTGAGGGCGAGTGGTAGGGGAAGGTCAGAGATGTCTCCAGACTTTCCATTATACAGTAACACTACAAATTAAAATATACCTGTGGAACCTTTAAAGTAAACCAGCTCAAATCAAAGCAGGTCAAAAAAACGTTAGAAAAAAGTATGTCTATATGTTATCTAATAATGCTCGTAAATGCAGTAATGAGTGTATAACTGACATAATTTTCATGGCAAAACACTTGTAGGTAATGTTGTTTAGATGATTTTTGCAAAAAATAAGTATTCCATATTCTTCTGTTTGACCCGACACATGTTCCGTGTAAAATCGTCACTGGCCATTCTACAGTAAACCCTCTCCATTTGCATTTATGAACATACCTGACAGATAGCAGTATCTATTCAAATGAGTGGACACATTAACTAAAGCTGCCATTTCCGTTGTTCCCATTGAGACTAACTATTCTGGATAACTAGGGTTATTTATTGCGGCAGACCTGCATTTACCCTTGTTTTTAAGACTGGAGAGGATGTCTCCTGCTTATTTTATGTACGCTTCATTAGTTATATCTTTATTATCTTTCATGTAAAAGCTGCTATCAGCTCCCATTAGAATGACTGTTTATTCATCAAGCATTCACTTGCTGAGATTTTAGGCAGCAAGTTAAACATCTGGGATATAAATCACGTTCGTTATAGTTGCATTACAATATTTAAGTCATTGAGGGAACTTGCAGAACCCACGTTTATTCAGCTTGACAATAATGAAGTTCATGAAATTACTAATTACATATGATATATTGGGTTGATTTCCAAGTCCCATTGGGATAAGTTTTTGCTTTAATTGAGTCACAACTTGCCTGTTAACATGTTCTACAAATGTAATTGAAAAGCTTAATTCGAAAAGAGTTGTTTTCATCAATCACCTATTCGGTTTTTTTTTTACCAAAAGTAAAAACCTTTGGAAATGTAGCAAGTACAGTATTCATGAAGTAGGCTGTGCGTTGTGCTGTGCTGATTGTTGGTTCTCTTTAAGCTTCTCAATATGTATTTAATATATTTGTATAAATTTTGTTATTTACTTTGAAACGCAGACATAGCCTAGTGTTGAATGAACCACATGCACTACCAGTTTGCAAATAAATAAATAAACAAACAGTATTTTCTGAACCACTGAAATTTACATTGTTTCTCTGTTTCAGTCAAAACCATATCTTATGGTTACACTCACCTATTAAAAGAAACTGCATGCAGATGATCTCTTTCAGATATTATGTCATGTATTTCAGAACGTCCAAACTCAGTGTATTCTTTTTTTTTTGTTAAGTCTAATTAGTGAAGTTGAATAAGCATCATATAAGCACACCATACTTTTATGCTTACAAACAAAAACCAAACACAATTAATACTTAACAGTTACCTGGGGCTAAAGTATTTATTTCTTGATTTGATCAGGCCATGCTCCTTAATATCTGCGTGCATTCAGTCACTAAGCAATTCAGGAATGTCACAATGACGCAGACTTGTCTTTCTAAATAAATACAGTGAGGGTGTTCCAGTAGTGTAGAGGCTTTCACTGAGCATGGGGTGTAAAGCACTGTAAAGAATGGAGCATCCTGAGCTGAATTCATCAGAGGACCCTTACAAAAGTACACAATGGGGACTATTTAGGCCTATCCTGTACTTAAAAATGCAAACCACTCTGGTGGGTATATGGACGTATATTATCTAAAACAGCAGCAATAAGTAGAAACCAACATCAACAATTGCTGGAAATGGCAAAAATTAAGTTTCATATTCTTGCACCAGCAAAGAAAGTCTTGGGGGGGTGGCAAAGTACCTTTACAAAATAAAAGCTCTCAGCTGCACTTTCCTCCCACAGAGTAACTTTGCAAAATAAAAGCTCTCAGCTGCACTTTATCCCCCCACAGAGTAACTTTGCAAAATAAAAGCTCTCAGCAACACTTTCGCCCCACAGGACTGTATTGGCTGATCTGTTCTGCAGTAGCATCACCTTTTGTTTTTTCCACTAGTGTAGATGGGTATTCAACCACACTGTGCAGTATTTGACAGAGGAATACAACTCAAACCAAAGACTTGGCAGGAGAATCCAGACACACATTTTTACCCATAATTCTTTATAACTCACTTGGTGCACCCTTTTCTGTTATGATTTTTAATCCAAAAAATCTTAAGTAACCAATGCTAGGTTTGATTAGCCCCTGCTTTATGACAAAATGAGATTACATTTCTATAACATAAAAATGAATTCCTAAAATATTACATAGAATACGGAGGTCTTCCATCGCCATTTTTAACTTAGAAAAGGTCAGCAAGGTAATTGACACATTTGCAGAATTTCCTCAGGTGCAAACACATCTGTTAATATGGGTAACGGTTGATTCAGGCTGTGCTACACAGTCAGTCATTTGTATCTCCAGGGTGGTGTCATTCATTCAAGGATCTTTGTGTGAAGAGTTTTCCTCTTTTTTTTTGTCTGCTTGTGCTACAATATCTTGCCACAGTCCAAATAAATGAGTTTCAGGTGAATTAATAGCACTAAATTACCCTTGGATTTTGCCTGTTTAAAAGTACGTGATGACGTAGGATGGACTTGCCCTGTACTTCCTAAGATGGGCTCAGTATTAACATAGCTATAGAGAGCACACTTTAATATTTATTGGGGAAAAATCTGGGTTTCTGCAATGTGATGAGTTTGGAAGGTTTCCATTTAAAAATGTATTTGCCGCAACTCTGAATTAAGGGGAGAGTAGTGAAAGCATAATCATTTCATGCTAATGGACATCTATTGCCTCAAGGTGATGGACTTAATGATATTTAGCATGAAATATTAAACCTGGACCATTATCAAGTATAACATTTTTAAAACATGAAAATACGTCAGTCCTCTTAAATCTTTAGTATAAATAGAAGAAACTAGTCTAAATGTATGATTGTACAGTAATCAATGCTTCAGCTCCGGGCCGGTCAGTCCTATAGGCGGCATAGGCAGTCGCCTAGGGCACCGTCTTGCCAGCCAATGTCACTGTACCTCAGTGGGGGAGTACTGGCAGTGAACCCCGCACAGGGCGCCACCTCGGCTAGGACTAATACTGCTTCAGTTTTTATAATTAGTATATGATCTGTCTTATTTGATGATTAATTATGATTCTTAATCACCACCTGTTTGTACACAGCTTTCCATAAGATCCACCGACGGGAGACGTGATTAGTGGCACCAGCTTCGTCCACAAAGCGCAAAATTTAGACGAACTCGTTTGCACACCAGATCTGTCACTTTTGGAGTTGATACTGGAGATTTATAACACCCAGCTAGCCTGCTGACCCAGCCAGTGTCTGCCTGCAGTGCAGAGTTACGGCAACAGGATACAGTGGATACTGTTCCAGGCTGCATGCGTTACCACGGCAGGAATATTAATGACAGCACACAACAGTATCAGCGGGAGTGAGACTGTCTAGTTCCTGTGAGGAAGCCACGCTTGGACGAGGCTTCTTTTGTGGTTTATAATGTAAGAAGATGTCAAAACTTTGACTTCCTGTGGCCCAGTGGAACAAAGCTTTAACATGAATGTCCCAGTGAATGTTATGGGATCCATCTTGAATATCTGGCAAGATTAGGTGCTCTGCCTCTTTCAAACCCTCACACAGGGGGAGCGATATCAACCAGACCCCACAGTGTTCTCAGTAGTGAAGGAGTAGCTTTGTTTGTTTGTTTGTTTGTTTGTTTGTTTGTTTGTTTGTCCATTTCCGGTAAGGAACCTAAAGGGTCATTGCAGAACTTCTTTCATAAAACACATGTGGGAAACATAAGCCTGATGAAAACTACTAATCAAAAGCATACAACAGATTCAGAGAACTAAATGAAACAATACTGTTGACTTCTGGCTTTTCACCAGGAAATAAATAGTCTCCATTTCACCCATGTTGCTCATCTTGTTTACACAAATGAACAGTTTGACTGCTGAAATTACAGTGGGGCTGAAAAGCAACGATAGCACTGGTACTTCTTTTGAAATGTTGATGTAGTTTAATTATGGAACCCACTGAGGGTTTTCTGTTGGCTGGCAGAATCGACCTCTGTATTATTATTAATCACATTCTTATCATTCATTTAATGTTCAAAGAGATGGTCTCACAAAATTGCCCCAGCATCCTCATTAGTGTCTGTCTGCTTGCATTAATTTATTCATCTATCTATCTATCTATCTATCTATCTATCTATCTATCTATCTATCTATCTATCTATCTATCTATCTATCTAAATTTGTTTGCTTATATATATATATATATATATATATATATATAATGTTTATATATATATATAATGTTTATATATATATATATATATATATATATGCTTACACACTTTTTCATTGTTGTTGCTATCTTCCCCACACCCACCTTAACATCAGCTTATTATTGCATAATCATTTGATGCAAATGTTCTTCAGATGACACTGCTTGTGTGGCTGCTTGAATGCTATTGCATGTAATTTTGTACCTTATGGTACCAGGCAGCATGAATGCAGTAAAATTAAGGTTCCAGTGTGCAAAATATGTGCTTCACATAAAAGAGTTGTAATAAGTAGTCAATGTTTCACGTACTGTGCATTCTTATTGGGCCGTGGCAGCTTTAGGGTGGAAATTAGAGGTTGGGATATTAAATATGCACACTGTGGTGTATGAATGGCTCTGGCTCATGACCAGTGCAGACATTACCATTTTCTCAGTGTTGACAAAGCAGGTTGCATTAACAATTATTGTTCTCCACCTCTATGAGTGAGGGTCTACCAGGGCTCAGCAAATGAGTTGAACTAACCTTTCTGACCACAGTCTTCCCTATCTTCTCAGTGTCCTCATAAAATATTTAATATGCTTCTAAACAACCAGCCCAGTCCTCCTTGCAATCTTTTTTTTTTTTTTGGATTGTTGAATGATGTCATGGAAATGAGAGAATCGATATGCTAGGCAAACTACACTCTCTGTGACCCTCTGGAATAGAGCAGATTCAGTGATTCGTGCTTCTTAAAATTCATTTTGTTTGAACTTATATAATTAAGGCTTAATCGTAATGTTGGACACTTGATGCCCTCGATAGATATTCCAGACGGGTCATATAGGAAAATTCATACGTGGAGTGATTTTATATAAATCACTCAACTAATACAAGTGTGGCAAAATAAAATTCCATTGGAAATCACTGTTATCTTTATCTGCCACAACTCAAAGAGTCCTGAAATTTGGAATGTGCATCTTGTGCATCTTACATGAATGATAAACGTATTGATCCTGAAGAATGCCAAACGTGAATTCCAGAAGCTGCGGGTGATGGTGATAATGATGGACAAATGTGTTCAATATGGGGTCAAAAGTGCAGAGCAGCAAGCTGTCAAACAGCAAAGGGTACAGAAAAGGGGATATTTCACAAATGCATTGGAAGACTGATAGAAAGTTAATATACAAAGAGAAAAAACACCAATGATGAAGGAATGAGAGTAGAATGGTGGATAGTTGGATAAGTAGGGTATAACATACAGGACAAAAGTACCTTATGCTGTTCACTGATGTGAGGAACTTTCTGGAAATGTCTTCAGTTATTATTATTATTATTTCTCTGTGAAAGGGAGAAAGAACATAAGAGCACTTAAGTATACTCATTCTCAGCAATTAACAAATGTACTGAAAGATTATCTGTTGGATTTCAAGAAGAGAAATGGTAGAATACAACTGCCATTATTAAAACTGGAAAAGAAACTGTTTGCTATTGCTGGTTTGTGGTTTTTTTTAAGTCGACAGGATTCAGCCTAATGTGTGGACCCCTGTACTCAGACTACTCACAAGGTCTTGCTTTCATTTTACTCCTCCAAAGGCATTGCAGTAAATGTGACCAGAGGTCAAATACAGCTGCTCAAATATTTTTCTTACTAAATGGCGGATTTATTGGATAAATAAGTTGTCCGCTTGATTCCGAACCCGTTGTGATTGAATTTTGCCGCTGTGTCAACATCGCCACCGCCCCATATCAGAGGCTGCATGGAGAATCGGCGCTACTGGCCGAGATTCCTGAGTAAATAAAAGTTGGAAATGAATACAGATTTCGAAGGTCTACGCTCCTGTTCCCATATGACATCTGTATCTTGGGGTCATTTTTCACGATTATTGTTCATAAGCAATATTACAGTTGGAGCAGCTGTGTAGGATATTCCTTATGGCGGTCATGCAGTTCAACTAAATTAAAGCATGAATACATAACCGGCTTTGCAAATAAAAAGTGCTTTATTTACCTAAATAATTTTATCTGAATATTTTCCAGTTTCTCGATTAAACAAATTCATTCTATAGCGCAGTATATGGGAGACAACAAATTATGCATTTAAAAATCCTACTCACCTTTCGTGTGGACCTTTGCATTTTAGATTTCGCTTACGTCAACATTAACCCACCTTAAAGAGACACATAGGCGTGAATCTTCAGGTCAATTTTACTGCAAAAAAAATCTTGATTATGTTCATGCTTTATCTAGACTTAAACAGGAATATTTTTATTTATTAAAAAATATTTTTAGCCCCTTTAAGACCCAAAAATAACGTCCCAGTCATTTTACAGACAATGACAAAAATCCCTTTTTTTCAGTTTGAGGAAAAGGGAGAAGCGGCAGAAAGCTTCTCTGCTTGAAAGGAGCCCAGCGTGTTGGCCTGTTTCATAAGAGCAATGAAAGGACTCGAGGATGAACCGTACACAAGCTTCTGCTGATCGTAAAATATTCAGAAGCATGATTCTCGGTGTGCTTCATACGACAGTAGTTTAGATAATTTTTTAAAAGGAAATTATTATTATTATGATTATTATTATTATTTTGCTTTTAGTTTGACGGCGGGATATCGTTGGCCTCTGCTGATGAAATCGTACTTGATTAACAGATCCGTGTGGCAAACAGCCTGACATATGGCTGCCGAAGCAGCTGGGAATCGTACCTAAGGCATCCCCTACGGCCATTAACATATTAGAAGCTTTTGTGCAGTCAGACAGTCGGACTTCATCTCGTGCCCAGCTCAGAAAGACAGCACCCCAGAGCTGTTTGATATAGGCTTTCAATAATGCATTACCGTTCAGTCTGCGAGGGAGCTGTTCTTGGTACTGAAATATGGCTGAAATCTGGAGCCCCAGTGAAGCCTGCGTTCATGAGTACATTAGCAAGTGCTCCCCGAGATCGTTCTGCAGGGATAAAAATACAGCTACCAAAACAACGATTCTAATAACTATAAAATCTATAGTGTTTTAATGAACTAGGAAAAAATGAATGCGTATAAAAATAAAAAATCGACATCCGTTATGTTTAAAATACTTTTAAGTGGGTTTTACTGTTTTTACAACCACACGGTCATTTTGTTATTACTATTAGACATTGTAGAGTGCAGTGAGAACGTTGCTTCTGTATTAAGTTTCTGGAATTTGGCAAAACACTTGAAAAGAAAACAGTTATTTTCCAAAAACAAATATTTAATGTAAGTTACATAGCTGCAAATAATTTAAACTTCACCTACCAATCAAATCTGATCAGGCAATACTCGTTGAAATTTGGACAACTTTATGGGTCTATCTAAAAGCTGAGAATCATGCTGCCTCCCTTAGTTTGGGAAAATATGTTAATTTATTATGTCGTCAAACTTCAGGGTGCGCATTTTTAACACGTCACAACTTTCTTCTTCTTCTTTTCTTCGTACTACCACTATAGGTATCAAATAAAACACATGGCGTATACTAAAAGCAGAACAACACTAAAACGTTTTCATTATATTTATGACGGAAATTGTTTCGTTATTTTTCCCAGAAATTAAACTAAATGTCCTTACTCACAAATCAACCATCCCATTTCTCCGAAGCCAAATACCAAACAAAAGCAATAAATAGGTCGCATTTCCCCGGTCTACAGCTGTGACCACTTTCATCAGCCGATTCTGTCAAAACCCCGTTAGCCCTCTGAAAATATTGCATTTTATATCACCAAAAGTCGATTAATACTGCATCACAAAACAATTAGTTTTAGGGAAAGTGCGGGCTTTGTATTATTATTATTATTTAACCAGATAATATAGACCTAACTAATTTGAGACCTATCAAATCGTTTTAATAATAATAATAATAATAATAACCGAATTTACGTTTCCGTTTTTACTGCTATATTATTATTATTATTATCATTGTTGGATTTTTCTGCTTATGATAATTTTGAGATAATTACTTTATTTTTTATTCTAGAAAAAAAAAATTACATACATATATTGCTAGACAAATCACTTATTGTATTATTGTTGTGGTTATTATTATTGTTGATGTCTTCTTGTTTCTGTTGCTTTGCTATGCAATTTGCAAAAAAAAAAATAATTAAAAACTAGTCATGGGATGATGTATAGTAAACACTTTTTATACTTCCGCCGAACTGCGCTTTAGAATATAAGAAATTTCTAAAACATCTTAGAACATTTCTAATATCGATAGTATCATGCAGTGGGGGTAAGTTACCAATTTATTATTGCCTATGCGGAAAACAACTGGCGGCAAATGATGCACGTGTATTTCTCCTGTTCTCAGTTTTCGATACAATACTTCCGACAACCGGAGGAAATGAAAATAGTTGGGGCTGTCAATTCAGGGTAATTAAATAAATCATAAAACACATAGTTAAAGTAGTCAATTGTTCTTTCTAGACTGAACTTCACCAATTTTCTGAATTGCATAAAATGAGATTTAGTCACAACAAACAAGCTAACAATAACAACGATGAAAATAATAATATTCAAGCTATCAACAACAACGATAATTATAATAATAATAAATAAAGTAAATGTTTTGTATTTAATCTTCTATAGGCCTACATTTGAAGGCAAGAGTGTTTCGCAAAATGCACTTTAAATAGTTTCACAGTTACGAAATATAATACTGCGGTTATTCAGGAAAATTTGTCCGTAAACTTGTATGTTTTCTTTGAGTTATTGCCCTGAAAAACAATCAATAAGTAGCATAACTTCATAACTACATACACTTTCATTTAAACTATCTCACACACTAAAAATATTGTACAAGAAAACTGCTCATACAATGTTGAAGTATTCCTTTTAGATATGCACAGTCGATATTGTATCGTTGTATCTGCTTTTTGTAGTTTTTGATGGTTATGATGCTGTTAAACAGAAACTGCCTATTTGAGAACTTCTTATAATGGCATGAAATGTTTGTAACAACAAGAATGGGCAGTCGATCTATCAATTATAAGAACATTACGTGTTTCACTCAAAAACGTAAGTGGAGTTCTCTGTTATTTTTATGATTATTCTTTTTTATTATCATTTCAAGCTGGTGGGGATGCAGCTCCCTTTTGTTGGATTTGGCTTACAGAATTTATTGAATATAAACACAACTCAGGAAGACACAATCATAGCTGAAGACCGAAAACATACAGGAGCGAGGAAAAAGACAGTGAGACATCGTCACGGAGCACGTTTCACGTGGGCGTAGTTTGTAAACATCTGTGCAAAAAAATAAAATTTTACTTGTATTTTTTGTTATTGTTTTGTTTTCCTTAGGCAATGCGAAAATACCATTCTGTTCTTACGTGAGAACAGGCTGTACTGATGCCTTTCACAATGGTCTACCGCTAGTGCTTATATAGTTATTTGAATGCACAAAATGTTTGCACTGTAAATTATAGGATACAAAAGTGTTCTGCCACATGCCATCGGAAAAATAAGAAATAATAATTTTTTGAATAACTTAATAAAACTGAATCGTGCAGGTTAAAGATCCATTTTTTTATTTTAAAATTCCGTATCCATTTATCCATGTTTTTTATTTTAACTTGGGATTCAGATTCTGAATTCTGAGAAGGTGTCATACATATATACAGTTAACCATATTAACATATCTAGCTAATGAACATAACCTAAATAACTATATATCTTAGTGCAAATTCAAAGTAAATTTCTGCGGTCGCAACCAAGGTCATTTTACAGTGGTATGATAGGAGTGGCCATTTCTACGTTTGGAGCTCTTTTTATAATCATGCAAATCTTCGAAATATTGACCAGGGAGAAAAGTTACGCGGATTACGGGCAACACTGAAAGTTGAGACCAATATTTGATGGATTTTTAAATGTTAGAACAATGCAATTTCAAACGTTGTTTATTTATTTATGTAATCACATAAATAAATAACCAAGCTAGCAAATGAACTTTACAGTTGCAAATAATAAGGTAACAAACAGATAACCTTATTTTTTTTTACAATGTTTAGCAATTTAATAGACACACATTATATGAAAGCATATTACCACATTAAAAAGAAATACATAAATTAAATAAAATTCAGAGGACTTTTTATCCAACCAACCAAGAATGGGGTATATACTGAACCAGCAAACATTTGCATACTTCACATTCATCAGTGAAACGAAGATGACTGGGGAGAAAGTAAATAAATAAAACATATCGTAATAATAAGCCTTATACAACCGGTTCCATTAATATACCACGTTTAAAGCCTTCGTTAAAAGGAAGACAGAAATTTATATTTATTTGGATGCTCCTTGGTCCCAAAACACGGTCAAAAGCAACTATTTTTCAGTCAGTTAATGGGTAGCAGAAAATTTTAACCGCTTTTGTTTTTGTCTTTGGTTACAAAACCATACGCGCACCACGTTCTTTTTGAGGTCCAGTTTCTCTGCTATTGCTGCTATCTTCTCTGACGACGGTCGAGGCTGAACAGCAAAGTATGCCTCTAAAGATCTTTTTTCCGGGGCTGCTATCGATGTCCTCTTACGCTTCTTTTCTCCCCCGTTAAAAATGTCAGGTTTGCTCATTTTTTCTCTTTGCGCTCCCTCAGCCTCTTCCAGCCATGCTTGAAGAATAGGTTTAAGCGCTATCATGTTGTTGTGCGAAAGAGTTAATGACTCGAAGCGACAAATCGTACTTTGACTTAAGGAGCCCACACCGGGGATTTTCAGATTGGCAAGCGCAGCACCAACGTCCGCTTGGGTTACACCGAGCTTTATTCTTCTTTGCTTAAACCGCTCTGCAAACGCCTCTAATTCCCTTGGATCGGTGTCTGAGTCGGTAATGGAGGCAAGTCCGTTTGTGGGGAGTCCTGGCGTGCTCTGGGAACTTCCGTGATGGCCAGGTAAAAGCCCGTGATGCGTAAGGGGGGAATTCATATTCATAGCAGCCTGGTGGGAAAGATGGCCCAGGCCGTGCATGTGTGAGTGCGGATGGGCAGAGGTGGAAATCAGTCCTCCCCCACCACCGCCGCCTCCGCCACCTCCGGTCCCGTCGTGTCCACCGGTCATTAAGGCCAGAGAAGGCGAGCTAATGTGCTCCATGAGGTCTGGGGGTTCAAGGTTCTGGTGATGGTGATGGTGGTGGTGGTGATGATGGTGGGCGAGAGGCACGGTGGAGGTCGACGAGCACGGCACGCTGCTCATCGTGTGGTAAGTCGCATCAGGCTTGAAGGGATGGGTCTTGCCCTGAGACACTGCGATATCCACGGCTGCCAGGGCTTCGGCGCGGGCCAGGAGCGTCTCATCTAGGCTGGCAAAGATGTTGCTCTGCAGCTGAAAGTGGAAGGAAGGAGAGAAACGGTAATGGTGAGAAAAAAGGGTATCAGGAATAAATGGATATGTTAACCTCAGCTGGGGAATACTGTCATCATAGACCACATTCTGAATATTCCTTTCTGAAGTTGAAGTCATAAAAATTAATACAAAAAGGCAGAAGTCGCAGCCTTCGGTGAATATGCCTTCAAAAAAGATCACAGGCGTTCAGATGATTGCCGAGGAATACATGAAAAAAACATTAAGCGCCGCTTGTCAGATTGTGCCTCGCAGTACTCCTTCTTATTACAAACGAGCAGACCCTGGTATAGAAAGAGACACGAGATAACTTTAGCTACTTTACCTGTGGAGTCTGCAGGCAGGCTCTCCGTATCGCCTCCGAGCTGGAGTGAAGAGTGGTGTACTTGTGTTCAGGTAAAGTCGGATGCATGGCAAAATGTGGTTGTTTGCTGTTCATGGACATCATAATTGCGGATCCTCGAAATAATTAAAGTGCACAGGAGAAAGGTACCGCTCCGGGTTTGTTCACCAGTGATGCAATAACTAGGGGTGTTGAGTGCAGGTTTCGAGTCGGGAGATCATACGGTGATGCTTGCAGCCCCAGTCGCACTCGTCTGTTCGCTGTTTCCTACTGCTGGGATGAGAAGAGCTCCTACACCTGAGTCCCTCAGATCTCGTCAAGCGATTGCGGCTTCTCTCGCGAGACACTAAGCCGTGCAGGCTGACAGATGACAGACGCTTTAAGTCCAGTTGCCTCTCTAGCACTCCGACACGTCGACGGCGGGATTCTTTTTGAGGACGGAGAGGTATAAAGCATGGGTTCTACACCTGTAGATTGTGCGCAGGCGTATTCGCTGACAACTGTTTTTGAGCAAGCAAACATAGCCTACTAGCATCATACTCATTTCATTTATCTGTTTTAGGTTTGTTATGGCTATATGAAACATAACTTTTTAATATAATAAATGTCAATTACTACCTGGAAATCTCAATACAACAACAAAAATAATAGTATATAATAATAATAATAGTAATAATAATAATAATAATAATAATAATAATAAAAGTAGTTTCACCACGTCCAAACTTAAAATTTTAACCTACATTAAAAGTATTAGTAGACCGTATATATTCTAAAACTTTATAGATAGATATAATGAGCTATGATTGTATTACCTATGTAATCTAGAGAATATGAACAATATTATTAAAACCATAAAATTGTATATATAAAAAAAATCAGTATCATATCCTCATCGATAACATCTACTGGACGGAGTAAATCGAAGCATGATGAATCACAAGGGCTCCCTGGGGGAATGTAGGAGTCTCGCGAGCTTTGCGTAACTGTGGAGCTTGTTATTAGCGTCAAGTTCAATAATGTGTTTCTGAGTAAACAGAAGAGCTATTGAAAAGTTAAGTGGGGTTTTGTTATTACTGAAAACGCATTATACTTTTTAAAAGACTTTCGAATACTTAGGTTATTGTCATTTAACTCTTTCATCTACCCATGGATACGGAGATAGGCTACAATTATTGATACGGCAGCAATGTTTGTGGTTCATCAAAATTTACGAAACACTAACTTATGCAGGCATACATGCCATTAATTAATAAGAAACTTGACGTTTGAATTATCACGAATTCGAAGTGTCGCATTAAAATCCCATTTGTTACAATCATAAGACTTAACTTTTTGGGCAGGAATAATCGTACACTGATCACTCGGACAGCGACTTTTATCTAACCCATACTCAGGCAAGTTATATGTAACCTAAACTCAACGGTGCAAGAGACAGTTTGATGTAGGGGGTACTTAATTTAAGTACTAAGGTCTATTTTTGGGGCGATGAATGAATCCAAAGGAAGTAATGGGCGGTTGACGCCCCTCCTCTGCTACTTACGCCCCTGCCCGCACTATACCATTTGAACACACACGATGTATCAATACGCAACCGTTATAATACACCCTTACGGGTCTACATCCGATACGTAAAATAGTACGAAACGTATATATAACAAACTAGCAAAAGTCATTAATGTAATTTCTGTCTAGTTTATAAGTCAAGGATAGTATACCTAGTCAAGCATGAATTTGTTTTTGGTTATGTCACGTAGTAGTCTTAATAACGGATAGGTCCAAGAATTAACATTTTAAAACTGATTCTGAATCTGTGCCCCGTCCGAATTCCTGGCATGACTGAACCACACGACTGGTGACGACTGAGGAAAGCTGTCTGTAGCGTCAACTGGCTTACACTTAAAACTTAATTAGCCGAAAATCTAAATGAAGAAGGTAAACACATGTGTAAAAAGAGTATTGGTGACACTCGTAAAATCTTCATCTAATTAAGCATTTTGGAATTAGCCTGTTCGATCATTAAATTTGGCAAAACTTAATTGCGCATTTGATTAGGCCGTTTTACGTAATGCGAGGTTTATGGGGAAGCATCAAACAGGCAAACTGATTAAACATGCTGTATTATCTACTCAAAACGTTTCATCTCTTTACGTCGGATCTTTGCGTTGATAGTATACATCTTATCGAAAAGAATATACATGCAATTAGTTATACGACTGATTTGTATGCATGTATGTGTGTGTGTATACATATGTATATGATACATAAAATCACAACATGAATTTTAAGTTATGCACTGGGTCACACTTTGTGAAAAGAATGAATGAATCCATGGCTTTGGTGTACATGGTTATGTGGGTGTTTAGCTATCTAGCATTGTTGTAATTGTTCTTAATTTAATGATAGACAATGCAGTGGAGCCCATGTTTTTTATATATAGATGTGTAATAGTGTCTTATTGGGAAATGTAACTGCTTCACAGTTTCCTTTATGGATTCAAATCCAGATGCAACTATGTAAGGATGGACATTGCATTTTTCCATTGTGTTCTGAGGCTTTGCGGTATCAGGTGAATTGATGAGGATGAGTGAAATTTTCCCGGTGTGACCATCTGAGCAACAGTGAGTCAGTGTTTGTGTCTAAGTGTCCTGTGATGGAGAGGGATCCAATCCAGGCTGCACATGACACTGAATTTCTCAGACAGCCAGGTTCCCCGGACACGCACCGAGCATGGATGAAAAGTTTTATCCTTAAAAAAGAGAAAATAAATAATTGCCCATTATTTGTGTTTTATTACAATTATGATGCATATTGGGTATTATTTGAATTCTAGTACAATATTTCCTTATGTGAATCTGCTGTAAGAAAAAAAAAAAGATTTGTAAAATTCTTACTCAGAGTTCCAGGAATAATCCTAATATTGAAAATTGTGAGAGATTTTGCTGTAACGTAAACTTTTCTTATAAAATTTCCAGGTTTATAAAGTGGTATACATTTAGTTTTCTGTACTATTAACTACATAAAGATCCCATAAAGGATCTCAAACCCTGCATTCCATGTAGTACGGATATCATGAGCATCTCTGCATTGTTGCATTGTTGACAAATCCTGTTTATTTAAGTGTAAAACTACTCTGAGAGGACTCTGATGTGGTGCTTTTAAGGATGACATGGATAGAATACAAATACATTCTTTGTGTGACATAGTAAATTCTAAAGCTGGGTGTTGTGATCTTCCAGCCATAGATGTATGCCAGACAATTAATTACTATGACTTCCGATTTCAGCATCTATTGATCTTCTCTATGGCCTTATTTTTCATTCCTAAATGGCGCACATCTCCAGGTTTGAATTGTAAGGGCAATGGAGGCCTGCGAATCAGCAGTCCACATGGTGTCTTCATATTAGGCTTCTCTCCATGTAAAATGGCACCTTACCATTTCGCCTTGAAAGGTTTAGATTGCCCTAAGAGCAAGGCAGAAGGTGAGTGGCCGCTTCTTGCTCAGCTGACCTTTTCCATTCAAAGCTTAATCAGTGACAAATGCTTGCATTAATTACCCCTGTAGTCCCATCCCAGTCCTCAGAGCTCCTGTGCCTCCAAGCGGTTACTCAAAAGGAGGGCGACACGCTGATTAGCGTGTGTGCATGTGTCTGTGTGTGCGTGTGTCTGTGTGTGTGTGTGTGCGTGTGCGCGCAGAGCGACTGGGGGCGGATGAGGCATTGCCACCATTTCACGCCGCTGGTTGCTCAGGGACCAGGTCCTGCCCACCTGCAGCTTTCATTTACTGATTAGCAGCGCTGACCGTGCTGAGCCCCACTGGCTGTGACCCTGGGAGGCGCAGGATGCACTGCGTGATCCATGGCTCTGTAAAGATTTTCAGATTAACTCACTCCCAGCCGGAACTTACTTTGGCTTTTCTTATTATTTCGCTCCACTCTCAGGTTCGCAGCTTTCAGTTGCCCCTAAACATTGTCTGTTTGTTGGTAACACATACAGTACCAACCATTCAACACAGAAAAGTAGCTCTTTTTTGTTTTGAAACATCTGTTGTATGTGCCAGGCAGACTTTCATGTGGATCAATCCATAAATGTTAAATAACTGTTCAATGTGTCCTTGCACATAATTGGCTATTTGCACTTATATCCATTTATTAGTGACTGAAGGGAGTATGGTTGGTTTACAATGATTAGTCGGATCTCAAAATAAGTATCAGGTTTATTTGGAGAGGAAGGTAGACAGAAATGGCATTGCACGATAACGTCTTTGGATTGTGAAAGATGAAATTACTGGTTGCTTTGTGTATTGAGTACAGTTTTTGGTTAGATATACAGGTAACACTTTACTTTAGGGGGCACAAGTAACTCAGTTACTACTCAAGAACAAATCATTAACTATTATAATTCCTGCATGAAATACATGAACCGTCATGGCTGCCTCATGATGAACAAACATGGGATCAGTATGTCGCTAACACTTACTTACTGGTTAATTAATGCATTAAGTAAGAATGCACTACTACATTATCTGTGTCCCAAAGTAAATTATCAATTTACATTTATTCCTATGTAAAGGTTTGAGCATCTTAAAAGTTAATACAAGACACAAGGGAACAAGTGAAGTGTATAAAACAGGAAACGACCCCAACATAATGACATTATTAGCATGTGTAGTCATTTGCTGAGACATTGCTTTAACATGACAGACTTTTTGCTACTTGTGGTCATTAATGTCCTTAATTTAAAAACAAATTCAGTAAACAGTGAAACAAAAAGTACCAGTGTTTCACCCAGAGCTGCATAAAACAACATATGCATGAAGGTGTAAATAAAGAATCGGTAAATGTTAATGCTAATTACAAGTCCATGTGGGGAATAAACTTTTATGATAATCTTATATCATCATCATTACATCATTACATAATAATACTGACTCATAATGTTGAAAATATGCCTTTGCAAAGATGTCCTTCACGTTCTGTGGCTGGTTATAGAAGTCTGCTCCATGGATGCTTATTCGTTCCACAGGCTTCATTCTGCATGTATCAGTTCAAATTAGGTCTCTGGATGTTTACAGTGCTGACAATGATCTCCCCCAGATCTCTTCCGGATCTCCCTCAGATCTCTTCCAGATCTCCCCCAGATCTCCCCAGATCTCCCCCAGTTCTCTGCTACATTTAGACCTAATATACTTAACACGATGAAATACGGTAATGATAATGGAAAAAGCAGTCGTACAGAATATGAATTACAGTACCCAATGTATAATGCAAATACAATACAGATCAGCAATCTTCGATAATACTTTAACGTTCCAAAGTTTTTCTGCTAAATTGCTTCACATAAACACTAGTATACTCAGATATATAGTAATGTACTCCGTCTCCATAATAATAATTAAGATAGGAAGATACAATAAAAGGCAGCGATCAGACTTAAAACCCACATTTTATTTACATCGTTTCAGACATTTGTATGGTGTTCACAGATATGGTTATTGTCTTCTTTTTAATCCTGCAAATAGCTCTCTGAAGCAGTATTCCAACCAGACCTTCCTTTTATTGACATTGTTCTGAAGTTAAGGAGCAAGCGGACATAGACGCAGCATCCAAAGCACACAAAGGAAGGTTACCTTCATGGTCTGCATCTTTCCCAAAAGCGAAGACAAACAAACAGGTTCATTTATTTACTTGCATTCCTGATGAACCATATGAATGTTGCCTGTGTGCATATATGAATGTATGCTATATATCTTAGGGGAGTAAGCTGATTATCACAAACGAAGTCCATCGCTGGATTACTGAGGGCACTTGAAGCACTTCAGGAGTTGTTATTTATGCTGTTATTCGGCATTAAGGTGATTTTATTGCTTTGCCTTCAGGCTGGTTTCGGCACACATGTCAGCGAGCCGCTCTGCAGATGAGGCCCCGGCAGCACAGTGACTTGTTCTCATCAGAAGGCCCTGGGGACTGCAGGCGGATTATTATGGTAATATTATAGCCCTTCTGCCCTCTCCACCAGCACAGCTGGGCTGCCGCATCATTACAAGTATTGTAACAATCTGTTTGGCGGAGCACAGGATGAGCGCTACACGCATAGATCACGTGTAACGTGATTAAAATTTGCAGCTTGAATGAAATGTAAAGCATGTTTTGAACCCCCTGCTCAAGTTATCCAGATAATGTGAGTGTGTGCATGTGTGTGTACGCGTTCCTGAGTATATGTTTTATGAGGCTTATTATATTTAATGAAGGGGATTTGTTAGTAAAGGCTTTTTGCTATACTTTTTATTCATTTTTTAATTATATAATGTGACATCATCATTTTGCCAGGCAAGTAAAAAATTAGGGCAGAAATGATTCCTCATTTAGACTGTAGTCATTCTGTTAGTTGGGCTGATTTCATTTATCTCTTTTGTTACCTCCGTCTTCCTTCAATGGACTGTGGCTTACAGTGTTTCACATCATGTTCACAATCGCAAGGCTTCATGTCACATTAATTCATCCAGGCAATGATATGATTACCGGTTACATCGCAGATACATGCCAGATATATCTGGAAAAACTGCTAATAACTGTTAGTGGTTAATTTCTTCAGTCATGTAGTGTGAAACCAGCTGTGTCCATAATGACATATAGACAAATCATTAAATTAGCATTTTGGGGGACATTGTTGTTCATGAAGTTCTAAGCAACATTCATTTACAGGATGTATGTATCCATCCATAACCACTTACCCTATTCAGGGTCACAGTGGGTCCAGAGCCTATGGGCACACAGCAGGGAACATCCAGGTTGGGGTGCCAACCCATCACAGAGCGCACTCACATCTATGGGCAATTTGGTGATGTCAATTAACCTCAGCATGTTTTTTGGGCTGTGGGGGGAAGCTGGAGTACCCAGAGGAGACACGACACGACAACATGGGGAGAACATGCAAACTGCACACACACAGAACCCTGGTGGAGACTCGAACCCTGGTTCCAGCGGGTGTGAGGCAAGAGTGCTAAACACTGCACCACCATGCCACCCTGTACAGGATGTATCGTATAGGGTTATTTTTTGGCTTTTTTAATATGATATCTGGACACAACATTCATTAAAATGTGAAATCTGCAAATGTAAGTTGCACTTACTGTCAAGATTCTAACTCTTTACTCTGCCATGGGTAAGTGGGGGGGGGGGGGGGGGTTGGAGCCTGTTTCAGGCTGCATAGAGACACCCGGGCCAGGATTGGGCTCCATGACAGGGCACATGCACGATCTCGTCCCATGGGCAGTGGCTGCATGCTTTGGAGTGCCGAAGAAATCCACACACATCGAGGAGAACAAGAGAGGCACACAGAGTTGAGGCAGAATTTGAAGCCCCAGCCCTGGGTCTGCCAACTACTGAGACACTTTTTTTGCTGTTGTGTGTCCATATGATCAACCTCTAGCATAGGGTGCAGTAAACGAGCAGATAGCTATGTGAAACACAATATGACATCAAGTGCTTTCTGTCGTCATATACTTTGTTTCAAAGAAACAAGATGGTTCTGAGATATCAAATATTAATTCTTTCTGTCTTTGTTCTATTTTTGGTACTCACTTTAATGTAATTCTATGCAGATATTAATAGAGAAGCAAATCAATTACAGACAAACGAGAGGAAAGGCCCTTTTGAATGTTCTAAAATGAACTAGAGAAAAAAATCTGAATATTTAATTATATATGTTACATATTTAATTACATATAGTGTCTAATTACATTTAATTATAAGCATGTCACACTTTTTTTTTTTACTTTTGCTAAGCTGCATAGAATTCTCTAGATACTAGAAGCAGCAACCTGACCCTATAATAATCTTCAAATAAGTTCTAATTAACTTATTTGAAAGACAGAGAGAGAAAAGCAGAGCTAATTGTAAGATTATTAAATACATTACCTGAAGCAAAGGTGCACGTCAGGCTCATTGTTGTCACCTTAACAAGGTGTGACGGGGAAACGTTTGCTTACAGAACCAATATACCTATTAGGGTCGCGTTTCCCCCACATAAGAGCTTATTAATTATTTGTGGCCGTCTGACTTTATGTTTTGATGCTGGTGGCCTGGTCAGGGATTATAATTACCACTTTGCTGTCTGTATCATATTTATCCCCCTGTTCTTCGTGCCATATTACTCACGCATCTTCTCCTCCTCCTGGTACACAAGACCAAAAGTGCAGGCACATCATTTATTGATAAGACAAAAAGAATGTAATGAAATTATCAATGTTCTTGAATTAATTATGAACATGATTAAGAAAGCTAAAATCTCTGGAGCCAGGGTCTCATTACGCATTCAGTCTTAGGGACTGCTTTCATTCAGGGCAGGGAATAGGCTTTGAGCACGCAGTGCTTCTCCTTTACCTTTCCTTCACATTCTCATCCTGGCCGGAGCACAGTCTTCTGGGCTCGTTTTGACCCTTTTGCTTGGTGTCCTGACACCCAAAGCACAGTCTGTTTTTATTTTTTCATAACCCAAGCGGTGTCCTGACTCAGTGGCCTGCACCTCTTCCTGGAGCCTGCAGCGGATCCCAGATCACCGGCAGCCTCTCTCCGCAGCGTCTCCACTGCTGGCCCTCCAATGATGTGAGTACCCTGCTGGGCCACTTTACTTTCTGCTATGCTTTAATGCATGTTTTACCAAAATTAAATGCCATATTTCTAATAACTATTAGGAATGTAAGATTTTTGTATGCTTAATCTTTTAAATTGTTGCCTGGCTTATATTGGTATCAAACTGTATTTTTTTTTTTTTGTAATTGAAGGGCGTGTATCTGGGAACTGTACAAAGAGTGCTGAAACTCTCACTGCCAACTTTTACTGGGCATTACAGTCAGCGGGTTCAACAGCACCATTAAACTGTATAACGATCATCTCTTTCTGAAACGGGAGCTTATTTTAAGCTTACCTTTGGAATCCAATAAAAGGGAACCTTCATGGATTACAAATCATATTTTATACACTTTTTATATGGTCATGAGCAATGTTGTTCGTATCATGTATGGAATTAACTGCAAAGTAATAATGATTTGACATTTAATAATGTATCAGTGGTACATGCACAATCCAAGTTTTTTCTTTGCTTCTCATATTTTTATTAAATAAATTATACATATTGAAAAACAGTAAAATGACTGGATAGATATTGTGAATAAAGTGAATCTGACAAGATCTTTCACTGTGTTGTCAAGGCATGCATTTCTTTGCAAAGTCAAATTTAAAACAAGGGGATGTAATGGGATGATTAGATGAGATATTTGCATTTTCATGCTCCCCAACAGTCACTTTGACTGGTGTTCAGGGTACTGTGAGAATCAAGACAAAATTTTAACATGGAAATCATTTACTATATTTTTATGTATGCAAGAGTAACATACAGAAGGATGTTACATGTTACTTTTTCGTTACTTATGTCTAATCACAAAAGAAATCTGCTTTCACAAGTAAGGGATCCATGTGTTTCAAAACGCCAGTAAGAGCTGACAGTAGTGAAGTATATGACCCTGTGGGTTTTGGGCAGGACATCCCAGAAGAAAATAAAGAAAATAAAGTGGTTTTATAAAGCAGTAGTACAAAAGAAAAGTAGATCTTGTTCAGTATATATATACTGAAAGTTTTTGAAGTACAAAAATAAAAATACAATAAATGTATTATTATTATTATTATTTTATTATTACTATTATTAATATACTATTGGTATATTACATTACTGATTGCTGTATTACCACAGTTGGTTTGTTCCTATATGAAAGCACATCATGTGTATGAGGGAAGGGTTGTTTTGTGTTTGCTGGACCCATATTTGAGTACTTCTGTGTGTGTGTTGGGGGGGGGGGTTAAATAATTTGACTAAATTATTTACTGCCCTACATTTAATCCCAGTCAAACAATGTATGTTTACACCAACAAAAAAATACTTTTTAAAAAAGGCCTTTAAGGCTTTGCTCTACTCAGAAGGGTTAATGGACACAAGAGGGGCCTTGGATTGATCGGGGATATTGGATCGCCCATAAAGCTGCTGTTATTGGATATTACCCTGCTATCAGCCTGCCACCATGGCACAGATAAGAAGTGCTAACTGAGGAGAATGTTCCTAGCGGGCAGATAGGGTTTCCGGTCCCACAGGGCCGAAGAGCCACATGCTGCCAGCTCAGGAGCTTTTACTTCATCGAGTAAATCCAGGGCTTATCAAGTTACTGCCCCCTAACTGCTCAAATATTTAACTACTCTCATTAAATGTTGCTAAAGCATGTAGCTGACAGAAACTAATTAAAATGCATCTGCTTTTCATAGATAATGCTTGATTTCTATACGATGCAGAAAAATAAAAAAGATACAAGACTTGCAGTCCTGCACAGTCAGATGCAATAAAACATTCGGTGTAAAGACATTAACCAGAGTTTGCATTTTTAGTACTGCTGATTTTAGAAAGTATGCTATCACAGTTTGCTTTTTATTTTATAATGGAACATCATAACAAAACATTCCGATAAATTTTAATATTAGAAGAAAAGAAAAACATTGCATTATACTCTATGACAAATTACTAAATTTGGAGTAATCTTCTTTGAGGGAGTAACATATTAGTTTGATTTTAAATGAGGAATAGGACCTATAATTAAGCTGTAATGCAGTAATGGTCACTTTTACATTATGAGGACGATCCGCAAACTCACTGGATGAACAGCTAGGGAATGCAAACGCTCACAGAGACGTCAGCCGCTAAACTGCTACTCAGCTGCTCTGCAGGATGCCGAGCCTGAGAACATCTGCTGTGGGCGGCTGGCCAGTCGCTGCGGCCCAGATGCTCTGTTTAGCGCCGTCATTATTTCAACAGCAAGTTCTGATATGGCAGCCCACAGGGTTTTAAATTCACTGGCTTGCTTAGGAACTTTGCCTGACACCTTAGACAATGTGGATAATGTGAAGTCAGAGGCTCCTTGGGATGCACAGGAGGCTCCATCAGACAGATGGATACCTAAAACTCTGATGGTTATGGAAGAAAAAATGAACCCTTTAAAGATGCTTTTTGCTTTTCTAATTTCAAGATCTTTATATGCAGTATCAAAGGAATCATGGTTGTTGATTTGAGGGTCTCGTTGTGGGGTGGACCACATTAACTAATGTAATAACACCATACTTATGATGATGTAATCCCAGCTGTGACCTGTCCTCAGCGTAGGTGGAGGTTAATAACACCATACTTATGATTTAATCCCAGCTGTGACCTGTCCTAAGCGTAGGTGGAGGTTAATGACACCATACTTATGATGTAATCCCAGCTGTGACCTGTCCTAAGCGTAGGTGGAGGTTAATGACACCATACTTATGATGTAATCCCAGCTGTGACCTGTCCTAAGCGTAGGTGGAGGTTAATAACACCATACTTATGATTTAATCCCAGCTGAGACCTGTCCTCAGCGTAGGTGGAGGTTAATAACACCATACTTATGATTTAATCCCAGCTGAGACCTGTCCTCAGCGTAGGTGGAGGTTAATAACACCATACTTATGATGTAATCCCAGCTGTGACCTGTCCTAAGCGTAGGTGGAGGTTAATAACACCATACTTATGATTTAATCCCAGCTGAGACCTGTCCTCAGCGTAGGTGGAGGTTAATGACACCATACTTATGATTTAATCCCAGTTGTGACCTGTCCTCAGCGTAGGTGGAGGTTAATGACACCATACTTATGATGTAATCCCAGCTGTGACCTGTCCTCAGCATAGGTGGAGGTTAATAACACCATACTTATGATTTAATCCCAGCTGAGACCTGTCCTCAGCGTAGGTGGAGGTTAATAACACCATACTTATGATTTAATCCCAGCTGAGACCTGTCCTCAGCGTAGGTGGAGGTTAATAACACCATACTTATGATTTAATCCCAGCTGAGACCTGTCCTCAGCGTAGGTGGAGGTTAATAACACCATACTTATGATTTAATCCCAGCTGAGACCTGTCCTCAGCGTAGGTGGAGGTTAATAACACCATACTTATGATGTAATCCCAGCTGTGACCTGTCCTCAGCATAGGTGGAGGTTAATAACACCATACTTATGATTTAATCCCAGCTGAGACCTGTCCTCAGCGTAGGTGGAGGTTAATAACACCATACTTATGATGTAATCCCAGCTGTGACCTGTCCTAAGCATAGGTGGAGGTTAATAACACCATACTTATGATTTAATCCCAGCTGAGACCTGTCCTCAGCGTAGGTGGAGGTTAATAACACCATACTTATGATTTAATCCCAGCTGAGACCTGTCCTCAGCGTAGGTGGAGGTTAATAACACCATACTTATGATTTAATCCCAGCTGAGACCTGTCCTCAGCGTAGGTGGAGGTTAATAACACCATACTTATGATGTAATCCCAGCTGTGACCTGTCCTAAGCGTAGGTGGAGGTTAATGACACCATACTTATGATTTAATCCCAGCTGAGACCTGTCCTCAGCGTAGGTGGAGGTTAATGACACCATACTTATGATTTAATCCCAGTTGTGACCTGTCCTCAGCGTAGGTGGAGGTTAATGACACCATACTTATGATGTAATCCCAGCTGTGACCTGTCCTAAGCGTAGGTGGAGGTTAATGACACCATACTTATGATTTAATCCCATCTGAGACCTGTCCTCAGCGTAGATGGAGGTTAATGACACCATACTTATGATTTAATCCCAGCTGTGACCTGTCCTCAGCGTAGGTGGAGGTTAATGACATCATACTTATGATGTAATCCCAGCTGTGACCTGTCCTCAGCGTAGGTGGAGGTTAATGACATCATACTTATGATGTAATCCCAGCTGTGACCTGTCCTCAGCGAAGGTGGAGGTTAATGACACCATACTTATGATGGTTTAATCCCAGCTGTGACCTGTCCTCAGCGATGGTGGAGTTTGATGCTTGCACTTTGTCTGCCTGTAGGGTATGACCAAACCACAAATGCAAAGGTGCAAAGCGCCCCCCCCCCCCCAGATTCCAGCCATGGCCTTCAGCAGTGGGACAATTCAAACACGTAACAAGATATGTTTCGAGTAATACACTTATGGAGAGAAGTAATGATTTATGGCATTCAGTATAGTATATAACATTTCAGTTGAGGGGCGGCATGGTTAGCACTGTTGCCTCACACCTCTGGGATCAGGGTTTGAGTCTCTGCCGTCACCCTGTGTGTGGAGTTTGCATGAACTCTCTGCATCATTGTGGGATTTCTTCCATTTCTTTACATTGGTTAACCCCCCCCCCCCAAGTTCAAAATCCTGCAAAGGTGAATTGGATTTACCAGAGCATAGGTGTGTATGTGTGTATATGCATGCATTTGTGCATTCCCCCCTGCTATGGGTTGGCACCTCATCCTGGGTTATCCCCTCCCTTACACCCATAGCTCCAGGATAGGCTCTGTGACCAAGCCATTACAGAAAATGAGTGGATTTCAGTGCATCACAGGACATTAATTTGAATTAAAATACACTTAAACTCTAAAATAATGATACAATAAATAGGTCAGCATATAGTTTTATTCGTTCAATGCAAGCCTACAGCTTGAAATCGAGCACAAGAAATGATAAGTAAGCATCTGTATCTTACATAAATGGTTCCTTTTAAATGAAGTCAATAATTGACCTTTTTTGACTATTTCTATGTTTTCATTTTACAGTTGATCTTATTCAGAATGGCTTTGATGACTTAATGGTTTAGAAAACATGAGAACTGAGAACTTCCATCCACCCACCTTCATATTACCTCCATCCATCCATTGTACCCACTTCTCTGATGCAAGTAACTTGAACATTAAATTTGTCACTTTAAACTGGAATGTACTAAATTATATGTATGTGTCAGTCACTGAAATTAGGCTAATGGCTATAAATGACTTTCACAATTCAAACCACAGAAACAGTTTCTACTAGCAGATGATTATGATCTGCCTATGTCAACTCTTGTATTACTTATTTGTATTTATTAATAAACTTTATTTGTTTTGAAGAGATGTCACACAATTAAGAACAGGATGGCACCTTCAGGATTAAACCTGTCAAAACCTGACCGATTTGAAGGAAAAAAAAGAGTTAATTTATAACAAGAATAATGCCATGCACAGCGCAGGCCTTTCAGTGATAGCATACTGACTTCAGCATTATAGGTCTTTCTTCTGAAATTGAGTCCTACATCTTGATCAATTTTCTGATGTCACTGAAGAGTAATGCCCCCCCGCCCCCCCCCACTCAAATACTAGCCATAGTATCCTGCCCAGACCCAAGGGGCAATGACAAGGACAAAGGAAAGGGAGGTAGCTACCCATCCACTGAGCACAGAAGGCGTACCCTTCAAGATGCAATGAGCACTTCCTCCCTCGTGAAAATCTAATTTTGGGAAAATAACTGTCTATATATAAACACATAAACAAACAAACAAGCAAACTCACACATATATGTGTGTGTGTGTGTGTGTGTAGTGTGTGTGTGTGTATATATATATATATATATATATATATATATATATATATATATATATATATATATGTGTGTAGATGGAGAGAGAGCCAGTTCTCAAAGGTTCCTCTATCTGCTTGTGGGGACCTCCTCTTGCAGAATGTAGCAGTGGCCGGATAAGCATGCTATTTACCTGTCAATACATTCCTATTAGCCCCTCAGATCCATACATCAGAACCCTGCTGGCCTGCAGTTCACTTATCTTTGTTGGAGTGTCTGCCTTTGATTTATCTAACACCCAGGTTAATGAGACATGGAGCCCAGGGTGGCTCCAAGGGTAATGCACTCTTGTATAAAAATGCTTAGGAAGGATCAAGTGATAATCCATAGTAGACTTAAAAAGCTCAGGACTTCAACAAATGTTGTACTTCTTAATCCCTCTGCAGAGGCATTAATAGCTGCTCCTAAGGTTTCTGTTCTTGCAACATCCCTGCAATAAGTGAAATTAATGATAGCAGACATTATCTTACATTTTATAAAGTGTATATCTAACTATGCCCACCACACCTGTGCAATAAGGCAGTCAATAATTAATATGTACTTGTTTCACTGAAACCAGTTTGTATGGTGGAATGTCCTGTGGATTAAAGGGGATGGTTTTGTTACTTATACCAGACCTATGAGAGTGTTTTTCAGGGTTCTTGACACATTATTTTTGGAAATTAATAGATTAATAAGTTCTCAATATGTATACATATATTCATTCATATTTTTAATCTATCCATCTTCAATCCACTTATTCAGGAGATAGTTGCAGAGGGACTCAATCTAGGGAACAAGATAGCTGGGATGTTAGTCTACCCTTTTAGGATAGATACCTAGGTATATAAGCAACACATTTTGTATAAGTTGGGATGTTAGTCTGTCCTTGTTGGATTGTATAGCTAGTTATGTAAGCATTCCATTTTGGGACATTAGTCTGTCCTTGTAGGACAATATAGCTGTTCATACATGCATAACCTTTGTATAAGTTGGGACATTACAAGTATATAGCCTGGTATATAAGCATACCATTTTGTCCACTGCAAAGTAATCTTCAAGCTGGACTTCCAATTTGCCTCATTGTAAAATTATATAAAAAAAAAAACTAATTCACATGTACATCTCTTGCTGATTCAGTTACGGACTTTAATTTGACTTTTGTAAAATACATGTATTTAAATACTGTTTTATACTCAGTAGAGTATCATGTCCTTTTATTTCAAAGTCTAGGGTGATGTAACCACTTCACATAGGATACTAATACTCTTTCTGAAGCAATAAGAAATATAATGCATAAAAATTCCTTTGTAGTAAAATGTTGTATCATGCTTCTCTCAATATACCTTTGGATACTTGTGACACTAATATTGTAGGTTGAGGAACAAAGTGTGTCTGCATGTCTGACACGAGACATGCTATAGGGTGTTTAATGAAAGCCAAAACAGCTGAGTTTGAGACACAGCAGGAACCTGCAGGTTAGAAGGTAGAGTGTCACTTGTTGACAAATATATAAACCCAGCCTGTTGCTGCTGAGCTATGTGTGGCTGAGCCTGTAGTACTGCACTCGTTCAAGAATAAAAAATTAATTTGAAATGCTTCATTTAAGGTCCTGAAGAAAGGAAAATGGCTTCTTATTAGTGATTAGTCATTTCCTACACACATGGCAATTGAATCTGGTGTGGCATACCGGTCACCAGCCCCTGTGGGATGCTTCAGTACGTCAGGACAATAGATTGGACAACTAACCAATTAGTTACATGGGCCTGGCCAGTGTTTGGATGGGAGACCAACTAGCAAAGCTGGATTGCCGCTGGAAGAGGTGTTGGTATTGAGAAAAAACATTGGACTATTCTTAAATGGCCCTCCATGAGCCCAGATCTTAATCCTATTGAACATCTATGGAAAGATCTGAAAATTACAATGTGGAGACGCCACCCTACAAATCTGGGACAGCATGAGCAGTTTGCTGAGGAAGTGTGGGCCAAACTACCTGTTGGCAAATGCAGACTTCATATTGTGAAGTACAGAGATCGCTTGTTGGCAGTGATTGCTGCAAAAGGTGGCGCCACAAAATATTAAATTAAGGGTACCATCCATTTTTGCCCGTGCCATTTTCATTTGTTTAATTATATAAAATATTCAGCTGAATCAATAATCAAAAGTAAAGTCTGATTTGGGTTAAATATGGAATAAACAATAAGGGATGCCATTAAACTTTTGTCAGTTTCAAGTTATTTCAGAGATAGTTGTGTTTTTTTGTTTTTTGTGGAAAGGTACAAACAAATTTGCCCATGTCTGTATATTTAACACATTGTTACATTAGAGGAAACCAGCAAATATGGCCTGCAGCATTGCTGCTTCCCTGCATGATATTCCCCTTTTCAAGGAGATATTAAGAAGCTGTTGTGTAGCTCCTGCTCTAATGCTGTACAAACATAGCATTTATGTTTGTAATGTGTTACTTGCCTTACGTGTACATCGCTTCCTACAAAACATCTCCTAAATGATAGTAAATGTAAATGTTTATAAAGCATACATGTACACAGATGCAAAATGCTCACTCAGTTGCTGTCATGAGTTACACGTAAAGCACAGAAGTTCAAAAGTTGAAACACTGGCTTGCGCACAGGGCTGGTCATTCCTATAGGTGACTTAGGCAGCTGCCTAGAGGGGCAACATCTGAAGGGCACTGACATCACCCGCATGCAGCATGACATCATCCAAGATATTAAGGCAAGACATCATCCCAGTTATTAAACTGGCTTGTGCCCCGCCCCCCCCCCCCCCCCCCAGAAGTACTGGCACAGAACAGTCACGTAATGTAGGGCGTTGTCCTTCAGTACCGGCACAAATTAGCGACGTAATGTAGGGCGTTGTCTTCTGAGGGGAGGCCAACTTAGCTAGCTGATACCACTTTGTCTCGGATGATGAGCGCCACTCTGACTGACAGGGGGCGCCAAACAGCTCAACAGACTCGCTAGGAAAGCCAGCTCTGTTCTAGGAGCTGGTCCTGAGTGACTGGAGATCGTGGTGGAACAGAGGGCATTCGACCACTGAACCGCTGGCTGTACCGAACAAAGACACCAACCCCATGCAGGTCATCCTGGCTGAACTGAGAGGCACCTTCAGCAACAGAGCGAGGCAGCTGCACTGCTCTGAGTAGCACTGTATAAGGTCCTTCCCACTTTCGGCCATTAGACTCGGCAACGAGTCACCCCATGGCAGGGCGGGGCATCCAACTGTCAGAATGGACTAGAAACGCTTGGGCCCTTTCACTGGACATCCATTTGTTCACTGTGCAATACCTACTCTACAATATTATTTATTTCTGAGCCATTACTATGGAATTCGGTGCAATACATTCCCTGATATTCTTTGTACTGATACTGTTTATTCCTGTGTATTATTTATTGTTACTGTCTATTAATATTTAAATGTGTTTTTATGGTGTAATGTGTGTATTGTGCTACTTGAGCATATATGAATTCCAGATACTGTACATATGATATTTTAATTTAGGTTTTACTGTTATTACTATGAGCTTTTATGATCGTCGACCTTTTCTACCACTCCAACCAGGTTTGGCCCGTACCTGGGTAGAGTTAATAGGAAAAAGAAGACCTTTCATCTTACTGTATATAATACTACATCCATCATTTCCCACAATAAATGGATATTTTATTAAATTAAATCACACACTTTAGTGTATTATTTTACGTTAACAAATCAGATTAATTTAAAGATTGAACTAGACTGAAAGGACATATTTTTTTTCATTGGTAAATCTGATTACACCATACATAATATATTTATATTTTGTTTATATATTGTATTTATTTTAGGTTTTTTTAATTAAATGTCCTTTCTGCACTCAGACATGCCAAATGCATCCAGCTGTGACGTTGGCGATAACATTGGAAGAAGCCACTGCCTTTAAATCTGTTTTTCTGGGAGGCCTGGCTGCAAACAGATGTAGATACCAGTGATGTGGTCGGGCTTCTTTCAGCCTTCCTACATTAGCACGCTGCAAGGGAAGGCAGCTTCATTTCTCTGGTTGTCAAGGGGAATGGGAAGTCCTCTTCAGTTACCATGCCGCTGAAGGGAGAGATCTGTTTACCTCAAGTAGTTAATTGATTATGGTGAGTTCTCCTCTAATGCTGGGTGGGAGTCCACCCTTTTATTGATTGGACGATAGTCTCAGCTGAAGTCCTTAACTTGCTTTTTTAGGAAGTCTTGTTTTTGCAGTTTTGCCGAATCACAACTTTTGAATGTAAATAACCACGTGTAACCAGTATAAAATGTCAGATTTTTTATTTGATAAGCATCTTTTACACTTTAGCCCGTCCTGTGAACTGTGATGCCAGACTGCATGATCTCACTACCCCTATTACTTAGAAGATGGATTCAAGAATAAATGGATGGCTGGATGGATGATTTGTATGTATATATGTCTGTGCACCGGCACAGAATTTTGAAGCTCATCTTTATATAATCTCACCATCTAGCTTTTCAAATGTGTTGTGTAAATATGTCATATTTCTAATATATTGTTCTAGTTGAAGATTTCGGAATTTCAAATCCACTTCATCTGCAAATAACTATTATATTATCATAATGACAGGTTTATATTGTGTGATTTTCTGAACGAATGAATTAACAGACAAATAAATTAAAATAATGAACAGCTGGGCAGTTTTCAATCTACGGGTTACATTTTTAATGTATGGGTTACATAGGAAAAAATGTGCACCTCTGTTGTTGTATCTTTTTTTTGAAAATTCATGTCGCTTTCAGCTTTATTTCAAAAAGTCATTTTATCCAAGGACAACCCCCTGACTTTTCAGTGCATTTTATACAAAACTAAAAGACAATGGCGATGTCTGCAGATTGATCCGCTTTCATGTCTGGCATTAACTTGTGTCTCAGAGGCGGTACTGTAGGTTACTGGGATTCGAGTGACCCGAACTGGGTTTACACAGTGAACTCTAAGATGGATCCCGCAGTCTGCTGCCACCTTTCTTGTTCACCCCTGATAACTTCAGACCTTTTGTTTGGGCAGGACCCCACAATTTTAGGTTTGCAATGATGGGAGCAAGTCTCTGTGGAATTGTCAGACTGAACGCTATAAAAACCAGGCCAGTCAAGCAAAAGGTGTATGTACACCATCCTGTTTGTATTGAATGCTGTCCATAAATAATTGAACATGCCGACTGCTAGCTGTTATTACAAAATCGGGGATTGCATTTGGACACATGCCTCTTGCTTGTAAGTTAGAAGATACACTTTTATTAACAGGGGGCAAACTGGAATGCTAATATATACTGATATGCAGTGTGAAAAACTGTTTATAAAGTGCTGCAGCAGATAGAGCTTGAGTGGAAGGTTGTAAAAGAACATTCTGTTTCTTTTAATCATAAAAAGAAATGTTGCTCTGCCTATGAAGGCTTTTATTCCCTAAGGTTAAGATTTTTTGATTGAGTGCAGTTTCTTTTGCGTGTTATGTTTTCTCTTGTCAATAACTTGCGATGGTGTTTGTGTGGTTTCTAGAGCTAACAGCATTTTCATTGTGTCACTGTCAGTGACCTGGGAACAATTCACCTTTGTACAATTTTAAAATGTCACTTGTACAATCACAGCTTCATACCTCAGGTTTATTTTTTTTCAGTATCATACAGATTGAATCGATCGAATTTGGCTGAAGTGATTGGTGGATGAATTTTTTGCTTCATATAGAACAAGCTATATATAAATGTAAATTAAATGGAATTAAGAGTTGTTATTAGAATATGCTGCACATTTTGAGCAGTTCTGTTTTTAGACCATTGAAAATATTTTATGTGCACACAGATATATACATAAATAAAATTATGCATATATATAATAAAATTAAATGTCCTGCCTTTTATCAATCCACAGCTAATTCGGCTAAATCATAGGTAGCTGGGTGATTAAACAAGTTCTTGCACACCTACAATATTTTAAAAAAATATAGATTAAAAAAAAATTATTAAATAAGCTTGACATTCTACAGCTTATTTTTATTTTAATGTTTATATTACTGTTTAAAAGTACTACTGACTTAAATCTACTGATGGGGGCAGCGGGTATTCTGGGATTCTGGGGAAGTTATCATGACTGAAAATATTTAGTAATAATGTACTATAAAATTATTAAAAATTGCATAACTTTGAGTTTTATAGCAAAACAAAATCAATAAAAAAAATCTTAATTCTGACAGCATGTGTCATGCATGACTCTTTTTAGAAGTTATTGAATTGTTACTTTATTTTTATTCAAAGTCACATTATTTTTATAGAAATTTTAACATTTATGTCTAAATTTCCAATCAATTTAAATAACAGGAGCGGTGTTACCTAATTTATGTCTTGCATTTACATTGTCAAATTTTAAAGTAGCTCCACTTAAATTCGCATATGCATAATTACGAGTGTAGGGTACAATTAGCAAGACACTTTTACAGTCATGCCAAAGCCTCATCACGCTCTGAGTGATTAAAGTCAATAGCAATCATTAAACAGCAATCATTAACCAGTTAACACTGATTTTAAGCTCCAGTAAAATGGAATTACACTTCATGGACTAACTGGACAGATGCGTTGGCTCAGTTTATACCACTTGTATGTGGTTTGCAGGATTAATGAGGAAGAATGCCGTAACGCGGTTTATAGTACACATCGGTATTGTTAAGCAAATGCTGCCTTGCATTATGAGAGGCCTGCCAGTTAGCATGTAAGGGATACAGCTGGTTCATTGCTTCAGGTGGGCATGCTGGGACGGCTCTGCTGTGGGTCCATCACTATAAAGGGCAGGCAGCTCCACGCAGCGATCAAGGCACAGACTTCACTGCTGTGTCAGTTATATATGTCAAATTCGCTGTCATTCAGTAACACAGTGAACTGATATCAACTAAGTTCATACCAATTGTAACTCTGAATTAGTAAGTGACCTCATTTTATTTCAATGTTAGATTTTAAACTACCTGGCCTGTGCTTTTTTGATTACCACATGTCTAATTGAGTTGTTTGACAATAAACCATAGTATATTAGGGAGAACGATTTAACTGTAATTCCTGACATGTTGGCCTTTGTAAATTATTGGAGTCCTCTCCAGGTAATTCCTCATTAGCAATACATTGAGTATTACCCCAGTAATTAATGCAAACCGGAAGAAAATGGTAGCTGTACATTAAATGCATTCTATTGTCCTTCCAAACTCAAATTTTATATATATATATATGTGTGTGTATGATACAGTTGTTTAACTATATGGTGAAGGTGTATAATCTGTACTAATGACAGTACACGTGTGATTTCATCTAATGCTTTTGCTGTCTGGAATCTCTGTTATATCATTTACATGTGTTAAGGGCCACCTTCTGCAGTTAGGTTAACCTGATCCCCAAATTGCCCATAGGCTGTGACTTTGCATATGAGTGTGTTCATGTCTGGGCCCCGTCCTATCAGGGCCATTCCCATGCTTTGCCGCCAGTGCCGTCTCAGTGAGGCTTCAGGCTCCTCACAACCCTGTACTGAAATTTGGCTGGTAGATGCACATATATGTGGAATCTTGAGTATATACTATTGATCATCAAAGAATAACATAAGGTAATTGTGTTCTCATCTAATTGCAGAAAGGCTTGGAAATGATTGATCAAAGCAGACTAGACAATATTGTTAAATATGTAATGCTTTCATTTAGTAACAATCTACTCATTTAGTTATGCTGAATTGCATACCTGCAAAACATCGAATATGTGTCCATCAGTATTATGTATTCATTCTACACTTAAAGAATTGTCATTACTGGGAAACAATGTAGTTCAAATGCAATTGACATCAAATCAGAAAGTTACCACGTACTTTTCCAGATTTCTTTATTTTTATAGGCTCTTTATATATACAACTATAGGACCAATATGCCTCTCTTTTAGTTAAGCTGATAACTAAACAGAAACATTAATATTGGTGGTGAACAGTAAGCTGAACAGGATGACATTGCTTGATTGTTGTAACACAAAACAATAATCACTGCATCCAGTCTGAAAAAAGCATGCCAGAAATGATTTTTTCTGTAATTAATTAAAATCACTTTAAATGTTATCTAAAGCTCCTGTACAAAATCAGTAGCTGTATGTTAATGTGACATAAGTGAGACAAGTATTTTCTTCTTCCATAGAGTTCCTTCTCGAGAGTGGTCTCCTTAAACATGGCAAAGGTCTTTCACATTTTTGCTATAGATACATCTTACTTCTCACTCAGTCGTGAACAATGCATGAATGTGGAGTTTATTCACATGATTTTACTTCAAGTTAAACTTTTTCTGTGTATGAGTCCAGGTTCTGTACTTAAATGATGAACATGATTCTCTTTATTTGCTATTTGCATACTACAGATACTGCGTAATTAATACACATATTCTGATTTTGTTTAACTTTTAAAAAATATAAGTAAAATAATATTGCGTGTATTTGATGTGTTTTGAATTCAATGATTAAGATTTCCTTGTGAAAAGCATTTGGTTTGAATGTGTGTGTAATTTGCAGTCATTGACAATAAGGTATTTATCATAATTACCATAAACCCAGCTGAAGGGCTGAAAACATTTGAGGAGTATTTCAGTAAAGTGCATTTGGGTTCCTATTTTGCTGAAATATGTACATGTGACTATTCATTAATAGTGATAATACCTGTTAAGGTTTGGACTCTCTATTAGTTGCTGAAGTAAGAGACTGATAATTTGGACCCTTTTCACTGTCTCTCTGCTGTCCATCCAGCCAGTAGACATGCCTTTAGAGCAGGGGTGGGCAATCTTACCCGCAAAGGGCCGGTGTGTGTGCATGTTTTTGGAATAACCTGTAGGTCAGCTGATCAAACCCAGGTGTGAGGACTCTTCAGCCAATCAGTTCTCTAATTAGTGACCTGAATAGGGAGTTGCAGTGAAAACCCGCATACACACCGGCCCTTTGTGGATAAGATTGGCCACCCCTGCTTTAGAGTCAAGAAATAAATTTTGTTCACACAGAGGCCTCTTTTGGACAGAAAGGGAACTGCAGGGCAATTATAAGTACTGTCCATCAACAGCAAGTCACACAATGAAACAGGGCCAGTGCTCTATAAGTAACATGTTCATGGTTAAATAAATTGCTTAGTCATATTATTTTGTTTAAAATATGTGACTTACTAGTTATGGAAATAAAATATTCATTCAATTATACCTGCCTTTTTATATCAATTCTGAATAAACCTTTCACAGCTGTTAATAATACAGTAATTCATTATTATCTTTTGTTTATATTTTGATATAATATTAATTTAGTTAAAAAAATTTTTTTTACAAATACTGTATACTAATTAACAATAATTATGAAAGCAAATTAATTAACATTTAATATAAATGAGCATATATTTATAATGAATGTCAATCCACAGCTGGCTTTTTGCATACATTAAGCTGTCACGAATAAAAGATTAGGCTTAAACTTCAAATTGTATTCACTGAAGAGACTGAAAAACATGAATTTATTTTTAAAGCATATTCTTAGCTGCGTTTATTTTATTTTTGGTTTAGGGAAACTGAGTCTTTAAAAGATGATGTTAAGCTGATATTGCATTAGCAAATAAAGGTTTAAAAATACAGTTCCAATTCACTCAGGCACTTTTTTTCTTTGTTGCATTCTTTTTATCAAGCAGCTGAGAAAACTAATTAGACACTGGGAGACATCAGTCACATTCAAAGAACTAATTGCAAAATAAAGGCAGTCATGTGTCCCATTCAGCCTCTTGTAAATGGTTTACAGCGATAGCTTCATTTTCCCTGCTTGTGGCTAATTACAAAGGTTCATAAAAGCCTATACAAAAAGGACAGGGGAACGCGTTTATACCAGCTGCCCCAAGAGGACCAAGGCTAACAATTTAGCCAGAGCAGTAATAAGATGCAGGAGACCACCACACTCTGGAAGGACGTCCCTGTTCATTTCGGCAGCCAAGAAGCTGGGACATAACAGCTTCTTAATTTGCCTCTGCCAATGGGCTGCTCAGCTAACACACACAACAGTCACTTTTATAGCATGATATTCAAGAACATCCATAAAACTTCCCTTGACAATCTTTGGAACTATAAGTTGATGAGTTAATAGTGGTCTTATATTAAATTATGGCAAGAGCCACTTACATTTTTTTTTGCTTTTTTATTGTCCAAATGTGTAACTAGAATTACAACAATATTTTCACATAAATGATTTTTGATCTATAATGCAATAATTATTCTAAGGTGTGAATACATCAGGGCCATAAGCAGACGTATAATACGTATGTTGTAGAGACCTAAATACATTTTGGGATACAATCTATATTTAAGGGCTAAAACATCTGTTTGCACAATAATGTGGAGAAAAAAAACAGTAAAAGGAGCAGAGAGGAAACATTACATTTTTCTAGTGAATAAAATGAAGTAATGCTGACTTTCTATCATGACTAAGTTGGGTAATTAGAAAGGGCTCCAATTTTAATGGAGAATATTCAAACCATGATAAATGACTTTAATAAAGGTGCTTGTAACCCTTTAACAGAGACAAATTCCCCTGACAGTGTCTCCCATCTCCCTGCCTAGAAGATAAAACTGTCCTGCCGATTCTTACTCAGCGCCCTTCATCTTACCTGCCCCGTACAAAAGCACAATGGATGGATCCTGCTTGTTTATGCTGTAGTTCATCACCAAGGTTGTTCTAACAGATGTTTTCTCTTCTCTAAAATCTGTGATTTTTAATCAAAATTAACTTCCAAGCAACGTCATTATAAATAATTACACATGGGCTTTCAATCTTTGCTGTACTGAACATTCTCTTATGGTCTATATATAAAATACACAACTTTGCTAGGATTTAAATGCTGGAAATGTAGTTTGGGTGATTCCGGAGATGGGATACATCAGATGTAATGCATCACAGTCCCACTGCAGCTAATGCTTCCAGGCCTGCTGAGTGGATTGGAAGGTTTTTAGATAAAGATTGTGAGCACTGCGGAATGCAGACTTATGAGGAAGGGAGTAAGTGCATCAAACGGAAGGATGTCTAGTAACTTTTACTTGTGTTATTGCATTTTGTACTCTATTTCTGTCATATAAAATCTAGACTTTAGTTAATAGAAAGAGCGATAGTTATAAAACCCTCTGAAGAACATCCCATTATTGTAAGCGGTCACACTGTACCTGAAGGGTCACAGATAAAGCACTATTGTGCTCGTAATCAAACATGAACCAACTCTTTCTTAATGTACTAATGAACCACAAACTAGTTACAACCCAGTTGGTGAGCTCACTGTTAACTTAAAATTTAGTTAACCATTACTTTACAGTGTAAAATATCATTATCTACCTACTTGATACTGCTAATTATGATTCTAATGAACGAAAAAAGTAGGTTTGCTGAAGCACTACTTATCTATTAATTCTATTATTTAGTGTACTTACAATATTGTACACTATGATGTAATGGATAACTAAATGTTATATTAACACTGAGCTCAGTGACTTGCTGCTAGTATATGATTAAATAAGAGCATAATATTACATTATTTGTGACCCCTCAAATAAAGTGTTAGTTATATTTGGCTGCATCTATCTATGAAAAGGGTTCTACAGCATTGTTCATTATAGAGACCTGTAGTTATACATGGATTATCAGTATTCATATTTTTATAGCTTTTTCTGTCTGTCATTTTGCCTGGATTTCTGAGTCTAATTGCCATGTTTGCATGTTCTCCCCGTGTCATTGTGGGGTTTCCCCCAGGATTTACGATATCCCCCCCCCCTCACAGTCCAAAGACATGCTAAGCTGAATTGGAGTTGCCAAATCGTCGGTAGGTGTGTGTGTGTGTGGTCTAGGTATACCTTACCTTCCCCACAACGTTATGAATACCCATTTATTTTCTACCATATGGGAACCAGTTTCCTGGTCCCCATATGGGAAAACTCTGTTTTATAAAAATCTGTGACTGCAATGAGAAAACTAAAAATGCAAAAACTCTTGTATTTTGTTTGGTTACATATGGTTATGGTTAGGGCTGGTAGGAGTTGTCATAGTTAACATTAGCATTTTTCCCATAGAAATGAATGTGTGGTCCCCAAAAAGATATAATTACATAATTGTGTGTGTGAGTGTGTGTGTGTGTTTGTGTGTGTGTGTCCTGGCTTATTCCCTGCCTTGCAGTTCTAACTACTCCTCAAATCAATGAATGAATGATTAAATGATTTCAAACTTTGTATCATTTGAGGTCCTTGAACTTTTTAGCATTCACATGTCAAGACAAGAGAAAGAAATGCATTTAGCTCTTTGTATTTATTCTGTTATATTGGACTACTTATTTCAGAGTACAAAATGAACTTTGGAATACATAGTATTTAGATTTCGAAATGCATTTCACATGTTTCTGTGTGTAACAGTAGCTTGAGATTTTGGTCTTAGCTTGAGGTTTTGTCTTGCAACAATAACTTTCATTTCATTTATACATTAATAAAAAAATGTATATATAATGGCCCTTTGCAGAGAGCCGTGTGGATGTGGTGGCCCTTTGCAGAGAGCCGTGTGGATGTGGTGGCCCTTTGCAGAGAGCCGTGTGGATGTGGTGGCCCTTTGCAGAGAGCCGTGTGGATGTGGTGGCCCTTTGCAGAGAGCCGTGTGGATGTGGTGGCCCTTTGGAGCTGAGTGTACAGCCGTGCCTCATGCCTGCAGTGACAGCTTCCCTTGGTGGGACACACACTGTGGGAAACAAAGAGTGCCGATTAAATACACATGAGCACCTAATTAGTCATTCACCTTTACTGTGGCTTCTGTGGGTGAGCTTGTTTCTTAGATTGACACAGAAAGGTGGTGCCCCTGAGTTTAACAATTCAGGGAAATTAAATGGAGGGATGATGAATTTTCTCATTGTAGCACTGGGTGTTCTGCAGTGTAATTGCAGAATGCAATTAATTTGTAACAGCACTGGAGGTAATAAAAACCTCATAAGTGCCAGCAATTAAACATAATTATTTGAATAAATATTATGATAGAGTACCACTGTAAAGCCTGTATTTTCTGGAAACATGGAAAGAGGCGTGGTACTTTCCTGAAAGGCCTAATATGTGTTATTCAGACTGACAAAGGGAAACAAGTTAGTGCTGTTGGAGAAGCTAGCAATCTGATTGGATACAAAGATGTGAAAAGGGACCCTTATAAATACACAATGGAAGGGGAAGCTGTGTTTCTCTGTGCAAGCCATTCACAAATCTCAATGCTGCCGATTGTTTGCAGACTGAACACAGCCTCAGCAGCCATCAGTATGTTAATGTGCTGAACTATTTGCGACAAAAAGAAGTAGAGAGCCTGGCGACGGATCAGGCCGGGTAAGCGTACGTCCATCTTTTAGAGATATGAGAGATGCGAAATCTCTGTGGCACTTTTCCAGGTTGTATACACCGGTTTGATTCATATGCATTTCCAAACCCATAAAACATTTGATTTGGTTGCCCTGTACAAGATTTAGAATGTGAATGCGAAAGAATATTTACACCTTTGTCATTACTTCATCTTCATGGAAAGTTATAAAGTCGCAGGACAAGAGAAATGTGTCAGATGATTCTAAATATGTTTTTTATTTTTTACACGCATGTATTTCTCATGGACATTATTTTATGGCCTTCTATGTAGATTATTTTCTAAAGACTGTTGTGATGATGTATCTCGGTCTTTATCAAATACAGCCGCACCTTTATTAATTTTACGCGGATCCATGTTGTGTAATTATTTCAGAGGAACAAAAATCATTAAAAAAATTACTCGGAATGGGTTTTTGGGGTCACTTAAGAGTGCTGCATAATAAAATGAACAGAAAGAACTTAAAAATGGACACTTCTGTGGAATTCCTGGTTATTCTATCAGAGTATGATGGCAAAGGCAGTAGGATACATACATACACGACAGAACAGAACCTTACTTATCTTATGTTACAATAAATAGAACTTCAGTAAAATCCCGTTATAGTGGACTCGCATATAACGGAATATCGTCTATAACAGACGAGGTCCGCTGGTCCCGGCCTGGCGCATTTATGAACATGCAGAAAAAGCATCGGATATAGCGGACTCACATATAATGGAATTGTGCTTATAACGGACAAACAATTTAGTCCCCAGGGCCACTTTTAGCTGTAGTTTTGTTCGCTATAACGGACATGCAGGCTCCGCCTACAAGGCGCGAGGCGTGCCGGTGATATCCAGCGCAGATACGTAGTCGGGATTATTAATAGTCACTCTCTATAAATAGGCATGGCGTAACAGCAGGCAACACTGATTGGTCTGTGTGGCTGTCCATCACCAAGCACGCTGTGCGTTGGCAGACGACGCTCGCAGCTGAAGGGATGCAGTAAGCAATGAGGTCAAGGTTACTACTGTACCGTACATGTATAACACTTACAGGCCATATATACTTCCAACAGTCAGGTAAAGTTGGATTGCTACAATATAATAATCTATACCACAAGTGTGTCCGCTGGGGTGTGGCATGAGTAAATGGTGTCCTGTAGTTCTGTTCTGGGCATTCAGCAACTCTGGATAGAACGGACTTTGGATATAATGCACTGTTTTGCCAGGTCCCTTGAAGTCCGTTATAATGGGATTTTACTGTAATACCACTACTTTTGTAGCAATGTCAGTAATTTTCAAACACCACAGAAATAATTTAACATACAGCAGCAAAGGTACTGAAAAATCGTTTTAGTTATACTGAGAAGTGAAATTGTTTAAAGTGATAAAGTTATTTCAGAAAAGGCAGCAAATTCACAGCCATCATGGAATGAAAGCCAGTTATTATTATTATTAATATTATTATTATTCTCTATTATTAATAATTGTTGTGCACGACTGCACAGCAGTGCAGTAGTGAGCTCTCTTACCTCAGGGATAAGTGTTGGAGTCCTTGCGTGCAGAGTTTGCATGCCCTCCCTGTGTTGTAGGCACATTGTGATACCATAGCAGGCTTGAGAAGAGAGGGCAGGCAGCTGGTCCCAGCAGACAGCGTCACGGGGAACGTGCTGACAGACGATAGAGCTGCCTGCTCTGCTCAGTGGAACAGATCAATTTTTATCCAGGATTTTGTTTTGAAATCATTCCGTAATAAACATGAAAAGCTATAAGTTACGGATGGATACACGACACACTGTACATCTGAGCACCCATACGTAGGCTGAATATACCCATATGATTGGTACTGATCATTAGAATGGATTAATGATGCAAATGTTAATTGTCTGTCTCACATTGTGGCAATGTGAATATTTCATTATGAAATTGAACATACTTTATCAAATGTTTCATCAAACATATGTTCAGCTTGTTTCTTTTTTAACCTTCTAAATTTATAATTAACCTCGCCGCAAAAGGTTAAATAAAAAATTGCTATGTGTCATTTATTTGGAAAGAATACGTCTTTTGCCTTTCATATGTCATATGAATAATTATCTTCATAATCATTTTCACTCAGAAACCAGCTTGATCGCTTTAGGCTGAATATTTCAAAGTATTCCAGAAACGATCATTTATAACAAAAATACACCAAAGGTGAACATGAATTCAGTACCTTCATTATGTCAACCACTGCTGTACTCCATTTGTCCACCTTCCAACCAGTCAGGTTCAGTGCAGCTCGGAACTCATCCCAGGCAGCATAGGGCAGAAGGCTGGGGTACACCCTGGGCGGGGTGCCAGTCTATCGCAGGGCACAGGGCTGGGGTACACCCTGGGCAGGGTGCCAGTCTATCGCAGGGCACAGGGCTGGGGTACACCCTGGGCAGGGTGCCAGTCTATCGCAGGGCACAGGGCTGGGGTACACCCTGGGCGGGGTGCCAGTCTATCGCAGGGCGCAGCGCTGGGGTACACCCTGGGCGGGGTGCCAGTCTATCGCAGGGCACAGGGCTGGGGTACACCCTGGGCGGGGTGCCAGTCTATCGCAGGGCGCAGGGCTGGGGTACACCCTGGGCAGGGTGCCAGTCTATCGCAGGGCACAGGGCTGGGGTACACCCTGGGCGGGGTGCCAGTCTATCGCAGGGCACAGGGCTGGGGTACACCCTGGAAGGGATGCCAGTCTATCACAGGGCACATACACCTACATGGTCATTCACATTGAGTAATTTACAGTAGCAGCATGTCTTTGGACTGTGGGAGGAACCTCTTATATCATGGGAAAAAGTACAAACTCCACACACAGGGAAAATGTTTGAAAGGCCAATGCTAGAGAAGTGAAGCAACAGTACTGAGGCTCTGTGCCTGCCCTGATTCTGTTCCATTTGATCTACATCAATATTCTAAACAATTCTGTGAGAAAAAAAGCACACTCAAGTATTAGAATATTCTCACTCCAGACTTTTATGTCACATTAATGTCACCTGTACTACTTTGTGTTTGCCATTGTTATAGAAAATGAATGAATGTCAATATGGAGAAAGTCAAATTTTGCATCAACAATAAGAAATACCAGGTTGTTAAATAAAGCTTTTGTGAATATTGTTTGAAGGTGTTATATAGCTGAATAGATGCTAAATTCACTGAATATGAGGCAGTGTTCATCTAATTAACAATCAAACTATTTTATACTCTGAGAGAATGTACATCATAAGAGAAAAGCTTTCACCAATTACTGCTAAATGTTATAAGCAATGCCTGAATGGAACGGGGGGCTGATGATACCATTTATTGTCAATAACGGGTTGAATTATGCATGAGCACACAAAGCAGGGGGAGGGCGGCATCAGCGGAGGCTGAAGCCCACGTTGCAGCTGTTTACATCTCCGGACTTCCTGAGAACTGCTGCTGACATGAGCCATTGACATTTAGAAGTCAGACACATGCACACCCACAGTCAGACTGGAAATAGTCTGCTTAATGGGTTTTGTCATTGTTGTGGTTTCTTTTTTTTCCCGCCTGTAACACTGGGTGTAGGACAATGTGAGGGTTGCATGGAATTCATGAAAATACACGCTCTGCAGGCAAGGCTAATGGAAGCTACTGTGGGTATCTGGAGGTTCTCTGCAGCACTAAACTGCAGCTATATTTGGATGGTGGCTCTCTCTCCTGCATCCTGCTTGCGGCTGTGGTTCTGCTGAAAAGCAAATTTATGCGACCAATCGCTGTCCTTAAGGAAGGATGGTGGGAGATCCCAGAAGGGCTTGTGGCTTCCTTTACCGGAAACATGCATCACCTTTACCAAAGTGCTGCCGATAGAGTGATGCCTTCATATGTTTGATTTCTCTCTCTCGTACCCGCTCTTGTTTTTGTATACTTTTACAACTTGAATTCTAATTATTACCTTAAAATTACAATTCTAAAAATTCCACAAATATTCCAAATTAAATGTGTTTACAAATATTTTTTTTCTTAGTTTTTTTATGCATTTTGATACAAATCCAAAATTTTTCTGAAAACACACATATCTGAGGAGTTTGCAGACAGATGGTACAACTTCATAGCCTTCAAATGAATTTGTAAATTTTAACATTTAATATACCAACTCAAAACAGAGTGTTGGACTATTTGACGTAAAATGCAAGAGTTTTTTTTTAGTAATATCAGCTGGTTTGTCAATGCATCTATCTATCTATTAAAATAAGGATGCATGGAAATTGAGCGCGTTCCTGCCGGAGTCTGAAGCTGTCCTTAGACATTCAAAGTAATTTCTAATATTAATTCCAGAGGACCTCTCCCATTCAAATAGGCTTAGGTTAATTAAGATGATCCTGTCCCACAGAATAATGTCATTGGGAAAATCCTCTCATTTTGCACACATCCTGTTCTTATTATTTTATTAAGCCTAATAAGGTACACTTGTCTCCTCTTTTAAGGCAGTTCTGTTATTGCAAAAATTACTTGAAAATGTATGCAGTTGTGGCTAAATTGGACTTTGTCCCCAAGGTAATATTCAGACTGAGGGCAGGGTGCTGGGGTGGCCTCCGGGACACATCAAATTCAATCTATACTACATGGATTCTGTGACAGAGAAAGAGGAATTTCCCGTGGACACCTAACATTGATCTTGACATCCTGAATTCGTTGCTAGGCATGGTCTGCAGGCCAACCTCCACTAAGCATGTCACTGGTACATGATGGTTAGGATTAGTATGACTGAAGGTATTTGTCATTACATTTGCTGTATATTGAATAATGTAAACTGTGAATTACACACAAAAAAAAAACCCTACAAACTTTAGAAACGGCAAACATATTCACGGGAAAGTTACCATCTGCAAAAATGATAGTAGATATCTGAAACGTGACTTTCTCTCGTGGCTGATTTTATTGTGGCTGCCAGTTGTACATATTGGAAATTCTCGGGAACAAATGAAATATAGTATTGCTGTGGCTTTTTTCTTGCTTTTATTTCTCCTTAGAGAAAAAAACTAAACTATTTATCTAAATGGGACCGTATTGAAATGTATATTTGTGCACCGTAAAATGATTTTAGAAAAAGGAATTCCATCTACCACCACAAATCTGAGTTTGTGTGGTTTTCATGTTATTGCTATACTGCACAGGGTTCCAGCAGGTCAGACAGTGTGTGTGTGTGTGTGTGTGTGTGTGTGTGTGGGGGGGGGGGGGGGTATTTATATATTGAATCCCCACAATGTGATAAAAGCCTGCTACTTTGATGTTGTGGGGACACACTTTTAAAAAAAATCTGTGGCTGCAATCAGAAAATTAAAGAAGTCTTGTATTGAGGGGGGGGGGGGGGGGGGGAGAGAGTAAAAAAATGACAAAATACTATTGTTAGGTCATTGACTTCCTGGCAAGATAATGAGGCATTTAATTATATTCTAATGACAATAAATTCTGTATCATTCATTGTTGCTTACAGAGCTGTATTGTATTGTTTTTTATTTAGGATTAAATGTTATTTGTGTTCGCAAGTACAGAAAGGATCCACAGACAAAACAAACTGAAGTGAGGGCAAAGTAAAGATCAAAATTTAGCATGATGCATAATTTCATCTGTGCAAGTGAGTTGGAGCTAAAACATCTCTTCTGCCCCCTTTACTGGGGTTGTCCTTATACCTTTGTAGAAAAAATTCTTGGTAGGAAGATGGGAATAAATGAAGGTGAAGTGGTGAACAAACACATAGCCCAGCTACTTAATAACGCTGCAGTGTTGATTTATTATACGTAAAAAAGAAACTTCGTAAGCTGTGGAGGCTGAATAGTTATGGCATTAGACTTGAAGTGTAGTGGTACTTTTTTGTGCAGGTTCAAGTCCATCTCACAGCAACATGGCATCTGCTCAGTGGGATGGCCTGTGATCAGTAGGTCAGTGCTTTCACTGTAAGTCACTTAGAAACTGGGGCTACTCCTGCTTTCTCAACTGTATTTCACTTGTATTTCCTTATATATGAAGGTGGCTCTATTATTTGTACTATGATAAAGATTAATTGAAGTTGTGTTTAATGAAGCAGTCTGCAGCAGTTTAACGAGTCACCTCTGCCTTTTTTCTGCATTTACAATGAAAACAAGCTGTAAAAATCACTGTTTTGTTGTTACAGAACTACAGAGTCATTGCTTTAGGCATTCAGTGTTTTAATGCTGTTATATTCATGCTTAAACTTCAGAGTCAAGAGACATTCTTTCATACCTAATTGTAGTCATTTGTTATTAAAATTCAGATCTCTGAAAAATATATGTGTGCATACGGATAATATGACATCACGTGACTTACATGATGATTTAAAAGGCATAAAAGAACTGATTTTGAGTTTAATTTAATGTGTCTATGTACTCTGTCCAGATAGTGATCATGAAATCCTGCCACTTAGATGATGCAATAGAATGTTTATGTTTGGGGTTTTCTTTTGTCTAAAGGAGATTCAAATGCTGTAACCAAGTAAAGGGTGGACTGAACCATTGTCACCCTCCAAATCCCCCTCCAGTTCATCAGCAATGTAGAATTCTGCTAAGCATGGTAATAGGAGCCATAATATCGACTGTAGGACTGAACAAACAGCACAGCTCACGGCTAGATGTCCTTCCCCCCCATGAAAAAGAAGCTAAAACTGTGGTCAATAGCACATCATTCCTCTGCCCCACAGCACTACGCTGTGTCTCTTTTGCGCTCGTCTTGCCAGCTGTTTCTCCGCGCGTTATGCAGACCAAACTGAGTATGATCTTCTCCAACATCCTCCGAAGGCCGTTGCACTATGAGGCCTACTCTGAGCAGCCAGTAGTGGTGTCCCATGCACTTTTCTTATCACCGCATATACATGTGCCTATTGACGTCACCAAGCTCGCATCTAACAGGCTCAAGGTACAATCCACTCAATAACAAGATGATTTGCATGTATCATGTCCATTTAATGAAGGGCACTAATATCTTATGTCCCAATGCTTGCCATGACTGTGCTTGTGCTTTTGCTGTGTGCACCTTCGGTAATTCATCAGGTACAACGAATGCTGTGCCTAATATTGTCAGTGTAACTGTTCGTTTGACTTTTATTTGAGGATAATGAAAGTACGTGCTCTTCAATATATCTAACGGCAGGCAGGCAGACAATCACAGTCAGCTTGGGTCTCCAGCAGCACGCAGACTACAGTATGTAAATCAGACAGAAACAAATCTTCTGTCCCAGCTGGGAAACTCATCCCAAAGTACTTAACATTCTTTTCCCCTCCCTTTTCATTCTTTGATGTTCTTTAAATGAGCCTTCAAACTCCACTGTTCTCACAATTCAATTTTACCAGCCCATTATCTAAGATATAATGTGGAGGTTAAATATATCAGGGCAGCCATTATGTGAAAATAATTAGCAGTAATGAATAATGCACTAATTCCACTGATGAGATATGGTTATCCAAGTAATGAAGTGTTAGGGCTGCCCTGACAAATGAAATTAAAATATTTAAACACTGTTTTATGGTATTACCATGCTCATATAATTTCCTTTACCTACAATGAGCTTCTGTGGTTATCACCATTATTCTGACACTTCCAGTGTGTTAAATAATGCAGGTTAATGTTACAGCAATTAGTCATCACAGCAATCTTCCACATGAGGATGGCTGCAGTGTTGTGAGGACTAAACTAAGCTGGGGTTTCTCTTACGACCCTTTCAGACCCTTGACTTGTAAAGCCATTTTTGTAGTATTTTTCCTTTTTAAAAAGCCATAAACATATAAGATATTTTTATGGTTATGACATTATGGGCAAAAATGTCCATCATTTTAAGAAAAATCAAGTAATAAGGGGAAAGGAGCAAGCCTCTTCCGAATGTATACTTCTTTTTTAAAGAGAGGTACTGAAAATGAAATCCTTAATCACTGTGATTTTGCTTGCAAAGTCAATGGTTTATGAGTTAGTATCAAATTTGTCTGAGAATTCCTAAATATAATCAGCACTTACATAGCAGATGCACGTCAATACTTAGAGTATGTCTCAGGCGTACTTGCCGTAATGTGAAAAATGGATGCCACTAGTAACTTTAAAAGAAAGGACCAAGCATGTCATTTTCTCAAGAACAGCAAAATTGCTTTTGGAATTGTCACATATTTAGGGCATATTCTGTAGAAAGGTGGGTACAGTCATTTTCTAAATTGTTCACTAAGGTGAGATAAAGACTGTAATGCTCTATTTATGACAGGTGTCGGAGCAGGCTCAACTGTTTTTATGAATTATGGACTGAAATTGTAAATTATGTATGACTGAAAGAATAAAATATCATATTTCACACTCCAAGTGTTCATTACATCTGTCTGATACCAGAAAGGAAATCAGTAAAACTAATAAATTCAAAATGACCTGCATATTAGATTTTGTCAGAATTATTTACATGCTCTTTTGTACCAGTCTTCCTTCTCCTTGTTAAAATCAAATTACACCATTATATGACAATGAAATGGTTCCACAATAAAACTCATGTTTTAAAATAATTTCCTAGCAAATTGCTTCAATAAAATCAATATGGTTAACATCACTAGTGAAGGCTCATAAATTACACTGCATAGATAGCCTGGATGGCCTTTGCTGTCAGTTGCTAAACTGTAGCACTGGATTAGTGAAACCGGAAGAAATAAATAAAGTAAGACTTCTATTTGATTCCTTTTTGTCATTGTTATGTCTGATTAGTAAATTTAGTGCCGTCTCTGTTTCTTACTGATAAGTTGCTTTCATATACAAATACACAAATAAACTGAAATGTTAATTAACATAGCGGTTCATCAGATATTCCTAAAAAAACCTAGATTGAAAAATGCAATAAAAATGTATATCCTCCAGAGACCCCATCCATTCATTTATGTCCATTGTAGTGGACTTTTTGTTTTTGCATCTATCTTTTCACTGATGTAAGGAAACGTATTTATTCCTGTTGTACACTAAAGAGGACATGCTGTGAAATTAAAAATAAAAATAAATTTGAAAATATCTAAATTGTAAGATGTCATTTCCTCCAAAGACAAATAACCTAAAATTGAAGGACACTTTTTTCCTTGGGTCTCAGGAGGATATAAATTAATATAACTGTACTTCTGTAAGGTGAAATGTTTGCTACTTGATATTAATATTTGTCCTGATTTAGCAAGGGATGTGCAGAGGTTCATATGTCTAGAAAAAAGATGTGGACATCCTGACTGTTGCTGTAAGTTTTACGCCCCCAATTTACTTTGGTTATGCAATAAAAAAATATTTAGTTACAGTTACATACATCGGTTATGTGTATTAATCACATAGTTCAAGTTATATCAAGTGAGCATAACCACTGGAAGCGATCATCAGCAGTAACGTTTGATGTTTAGGTAATTATGTATCTGTTGGAATGCATTTCAAACTCTGTGGTTTATTATTAATGCTTACATAATTTAGTTGAATTTTTTGATTATTCGCTAATATAGGAAATTTAATAATACATCAAATTCAGCTATCTAAAAAACTTCATTCTTTTTTATAGATATTTTGTATTTTATAAATATTTCATAGACAAAAAGGACTGGAACTGAATGAAAGTCAAAGAGCAGAATGTAGAGCAAACCAGCAGCAAGCTGTCAGTCTGAGGGAGTATCATTTGCAGAACAGGCATAATGAAGGGAGCCGAGTATGCAATCAACAAATCAAACAGAAACATACTTTCATGGCGTGCTTTAATCCTTTCCTCACAAATAGTGATTATGGTGGACGCGTTTAATAGGAATTTCAGCAGAGCAATTTACACTTAATGCACCAGTCATATCACTGGAAAAAAATGACTTAAATATAGTACTATTAATAATACATGTTTTAATTAAATGGCTGGAGGTGTATCTAGCAGGAAAGATTGAGCCTCTTCCACATCTCACACGGCTCTATGATTCATGGGCAGTAAATATGCAAAGCATCAAGCCCGTAAGGCAATAAGAGAGAAGAGCATCCTATTGTCTGCACCATACAATCTATCCAAGTACTGGGATAAAAAAGTCATACAAGCGAACAGAGAGGGGGGCGCGGTGGGATCCGTGTTCTAAATGTCTGTGCTTCCCTTTCAAAGTTGCAGTGTTGTTGGTCGCTTGTGGCACTCAGCACTCCACATTATTAAGGGGTCATTCAGTTACACTTACCTTTTATTGTCATTTACCTTTTTTTGTCCAAAGCAAAGTACATTCTTGAGAAAAATCAGGGTCAGACAGTGCCTGCAGGGTTAAAGGGCCTCACTCAGGGGCCGAACAGTGACATCACTCTGCTGACCATGGAACTGGACCCAGCAGTCAGCTGATAGGTGCGGTGTTCTAACCCAGCGAGCCACACAACATCCACATCGCCAGCAGTCAGCTGATAGGTGCGGTGTTCTAACCCAGCGAGCCGCACAACATCCACATCGCCAGCAGACTTCGGCTGATAGGTGCGGTGTTCTAACCCAGCGAGCCGCACAACATCCACATCGCCGGCAGACTTCGGCTGATAGGTGCGGTGTTCTAACCCAGCGAGCCACACAACATCCACATCGCCGGCAGACTTCGGCTGATAGGTGCGGTGTTCTAACCCAGCGAGCCACACAACATCCACATCGCCGGCAGACTTCGGCTGATAGGTGCGGTGTTCTAACCCAGCGAGCCACGCAACATCCACATCGCCGGCAGACTTCGGGTGATAGGTGCGGTGTTCTAACCCAGCGAGCCACACAACATCCACATCACCGGTAGCACCCCGCCCCCCCCCCAAGTAAACAAAACAGTATCGCAAGCCTTTGTGATATAGAAAATTAAAAAACTGAATTTTTTAAAACACCTTTGTTTGTAGCAAATCCTCTTAAATTGGACAGGACGTCAGTTACGTAAATGATCATTCTTTATACTTCGAAATGGTGTTCAACTCGAACACAATGGCCTTCTCCTCGATCGCTTCTGCTCTCCCCCACCCCGCTCAAAGAATCATGGGAAATGTAGGTTTCCAGCAACACACAATACGTTAACTTAAACAGCTGTAAAGTTATCATTGTTCTTATTGATATAATACCGCAAACTTCATGGGAAATAACAATTTTGTCTAAGCATGTGCTGTGCTACAATATCACACCTTCAGTCAAAAACAACCTTTAGTTTCAAGCCATTAAATATTGACAACAGCACCCATCAATTTAACGATGTGTTCACATACAGCTGCTGAATACATTGACACCTACCTAAGATTGGGAATGTGCACCACTGTATAGCTGAGTAATCGGATGGAAATTCAGTGTAATCCATATGTAGGCTCTCAGTCAATACGCATTATGCTCTAGTGCTGGAAGGGAGATGTTTATTATAGATTACTTTATGCTTCACATCAGATGTCTTTCTATCACTTTTGCAACCACATTTACAGTTATAAATTGCACCACATCATCAGCTACACAGACAGATTACATTGGTTGATGGTGAAAAAGACTTTGTGTTGCTATGCTTTATCACATTTAAATAGAAGGGATCCAACATTTTGAGATGTCTGAAAAACTCACTGAATACCAATTTTCTCACACATCCAATACGAGAACCCATCCAGATGATGTCACCGAGAACCCATCCAGATGATGTCACCGAGAACCCATACGGATGATGTCACCTCTTTTCACTGAATGTTACAAGCTTTACTTTTTGTATTATTTCTGCTGTTGCAGTTTTAACTGGAAGAACTCATATTAAAATAGAAATTTTATTTCACAGAGTTTTGCAAATGTTCCTAACACTAGTTACACGTATCATTTAGAGATACTCTACTAACACTAAGATTGTGACAAACAGCATAAATTGTGTTGTAATGGTCTTGCTATTGAAAAGGCTCTTTTGTATATTTTAACATATGCAAGGAATGAGTTACTCATTTTGGATGGCTAGAAACTAGGATATTTTACCATTCAAATTACTTATTTGATTTAAAGTGGTTTTTGAAGAAGAGAGCATGGATCTAAAGAACTGTTAGACGTAAATGATAGAAATCTGCAATAATGAACATACCAATGAAATACCAACGTATTTGCATTTTACAAAGGTCTCTGAGCTGGTCAAATGCTGACTAAGAAGATACGACATATTTATTGCGCAATACATTGTGTTGCACAATGATTAAGTAATGTAATTATCTGCAAGGTCAATAAGTCAGCTAATTTAGGCATATAAGTGCAGAGCTCTAGAGATGGTTAGTGAACCCCCCCTTTATTAGAGCCATGGGATCCGGGGGGGAAATGGTAGATTAGGATTGATCTCTTGATATAAGAGTAAAGTTATTTCCATTGTACTCAAGACTGCTTAGCAAGCATGAGGAAGGACTGCTGAGCTAAATGGAGTTTACCAAGGCCTAGGGACTTGGGGTTATTGGTGTGGTCATGGCCTGTTTCCTACGGCCAAACTGAAAAGTAGATGAATGCTATGTTTACTTAGCTGATGCCTTATCCACAGTGAGACATAACAGATAACGCCGGGTTAGCTAGTCCCCGAAGGAAACGGCTTTAAGGGCTTTACTCAAGGGTCCGGCACTCATATTCATTCTGCCATCCACAGGATTTAAATGACCAGACGTCCAATCAAGGATGCAGCGCGCAGACTTACTGAACCCCACACTGCCCCTAACGATATAGGTACAGGCTTCAACCTGGGCACTTCAGTATAATGCTACCATCCACTCGATAGGAACACTGCTGTTAAAGCCACTCAAGCCTCGTTTACAAAGTACATAATCCCAAGTTCACTTATATCATAAGGTGCAAGGGAACACGAATAAGACCAGAAGGAATAAAGCTTAAATAAACTAAATTTGCTTACTTTTAAAAAGACATTTATGAATGTATAATATTCACCTCATTACTACTCACTAGTGCACTAGTAGCCTCTGCAGTGTCTCCCTGCATGCATGTTGCCATGATGCTTATATGACGTTGTAAGAGAGGAGAGCAGGTGAAGGATACATTCATTCCCCTTCAACCTGTGGTCACTGCAAACCTTACATACATTCTGTTCTGGATCCACCTCTCTCATCTGGTGAAAGTCTTACAGATGTACAATTACTATGCAAGTTAATAATCCAAGCTTTTATTGTTTTTATTTTATTGTGAAATTTTATGGCAGGTTTTCATGCTTTCACTCTATACCTAACTTTTTTTAAAATAGATATTTCATATCTATAACATCAGTTAGGGTGAATGCAGAGTCCCCGAATGAGATTTTATTTTCACAGCTACTGTTTTTAGCTGGCCGTCTTGGGTGCAGTGGCTCAGTGGACTTGGGGGTTTCGTTCTCACCCCACTCTAAATCTGGCTGTGTTTGCATGCATTCCTGTGCCCATGTTGTCACCCTCTGGTTTGCCCAGTTATCTCCCAGTACAAAAGCATAGGGCTAATTTGACTGATGTCTTAATTTCCCATTGCACGTAACTGCACGAAACTGTAGGTTTCAGTTTTGTACTTCTGCACCATGACCCCTTACTGGAAAAGAGGTTATGGGACCTAGACGTATATGGGCATCCTTTTCATGGACAGGAACAAGCTAAGCATGAGCTCCAGTGCAGTGAATGGCTTCTCTGAACAGAGCTGGAGGTTTCATGACTTATTTATGGGAACCATGAATCTGCTCCAGAAGCACGAGGGCAAACCAGTGCAGTGAGCTAAGCAGTGACGACTAATAACACACTGTGAGCTAAGCAGTGATGGCTAATAACACACTGTGAGCTAAGCAGTGACAGCTAATAACACACTGTGAGCTAAGGAGTGATGGCTAATTACACACTTTGAGTTATGCTGTGACCGCTAATAACACACTGTGAGCTAAGCAGTGACGGCTAATAACACACTGTGAGCTAAGGAGTGATGGCTAATTACACACTTTGAGTTATGCTGTGACCGCTAATAACACACTGCTCAGAATTGTCAATTCATGAAAATTATCACAATTAAAAATATTATATTGGACAATAATATTTCCTTTCTGGATAAGCTACTTTAGTATCTTTAGATTATTCTGCTATAATGTAATCTTTAAAATAAATGAATTAATAAGAACTATTAATCATACGCTGAATCACAAATATCTTGACCCCTCATGGATGCGCAGACTTCTTACCCAAACAGGGTTAGAAGAGCAAAGGAAGGTCACACAGACAATACACAGTTCTGTTTGCCTCATGAGTCTGGTGACATCCATGCACACACACACGCAAATGCATTTCTAATCCTAATTTCTATGGGGAAAACTTGGTCCCCACAATGTAATATAAACATAATCCACATCCACACACACACAGACACACACAAAGGTTTGTGATTATATCTTTGTAGGCACTCTCCATTCATTTCTATGGGGAAAACTTGGTCCCCACAATGTAATATAAACATAATCCACATCCACACAGACACACACAAACGTTTGTGATTATATCTTTGTAGGGACTCTCCATTCATTTCTATGGGGAAAACTTGGTCCCCACAATGTAATATAAACATAATCCACATCCACACACACACACACACACCATTTTACACACTTACTTGTGAATGCAAACAGCGAAACGTGTGGCTGCAGCTGAATATATACAGCATTCAGGAGGTGTCAACAGATTTAGTCACTGTGAAGCTAAGCATTAAAACAGAAGATATGTGATCTAAGCAGATTTAAGTGTGCTGTGACGGTCGCTGTCAGGAGCGACGGTTCCAGGAACCCGGAAACAAGCCACCCTCCGTGGAGTCTCAGGCAGTACGGTGTCTCGAGTTTCTGATGAAAGATGAAATAATAAAAAAGAAGCATCCATTCACTGGTCTGTGGCTGAAAACATGGTGTTAATGAAAAAGGTCAGAAGAAAATGGCCAAGCCTGTTAAAGCTAACAGGGGCCTCAAGTGCAGAAATAACACATCAGTACAACAGTGATGTGAAGAAAGGTTCCTGTAACTTGTCAACCCTTGAAGTTGTTCTGGAGACAAAAGAGGTTGCCAGTGTTTAATAAAGGGGCCATTCAGTGTATGTACTCAAAAATGTACATGCAGAAATTCTTTCAGGATGGGTCACACACACACACACATATATATATATATATATGTGTGTGTGTGTGTGTGTGTGTGTGTATATACATATATATAAAGTGTCACGTACGATTATAAGTAAACCCAAAAGGCTCTAAGGCTTAACTCAGGAAGACAAATCATTCAGGGACAAAAACCGCAAAATTATCTCTGATCTATGGATTTAATTTCATTTGGTAAACACCGTGCACCTTGTAGGGCATTCCAAAGGCCAATGAACAAGGACTTTGCTTTTGCAACACAGATTATGACAAGATGAGATCGATAGTGGGAAGCCAGCTTATTGTGACCTTACTTAAAAATACATACATCCGCATCTGTGTCTGTAATGATGGCTTTCATAGTAGGATAATGAGTCCAGTTTTGAACTGTTGCATATTAAATAAAATGAATATAGATCAACCCTGAGCTTTTTGAAATCCGTCATCGTGAATCTCATCTAATTTTGATTTATGCTTTGGTGTCAAATCAAACCTGATTTGGAGCTAGGGGATGGTGTTTTTAAAAGATGCTAGGGATAAACACTAAATTAATCATGTGTCTGTAGAACTTTCTGGGGACCAGAATCTGCTTATGGAGGCCTGTGATCACATAAAATATTAACAGGGTTCCCTGTAACCAGCAGGAGGTTAAGATACAGCTAGCAGAGCAGTGTCATTCGAAAATATATGAAAATTGCATAAACAAATTCTGTCCCGCTACATGCATTCGAGACTACGCAATTGCCAGGTTGTTAAAATAAGAAAATGATTTTTATTTACAATACATTGTGTAACACTAGACTTCCATTAAACTCTAGATTTCCATTACAACGCTAAATTGGTAGAAAATTATAATTGGACTTTTCTACTGCTATTTCTAACTGGATGTAGGCAGCAAAGTAATGGGGTACGATAAAAAGTCAATCCATCAGCTTATTTTCCCATATTAAAAAAGACGCACATTTATCTTGTGGACACAAATTAAACTCCCGAGATTTAACCAACGAGTCAAAAAATGTTAACTTATTAGCCAATACAGTCTTAAAACTGTGTTGGAATCTCTTTCCTTTACCCCAGGATACAGAGTGAAACTAACTAATCGGTCTCATTCTCAGTGAGCCTCAGAAATAGATGTACCAATGGATGCACAAGCAACATTCCTTTTAGGGAGTAAACGAATCGGGGAATTGTACGTGCACAAACAACTCATTTGTGTATGTTGCTGAATACTAAATTCATACCCCTTCAGATTTCCGTAGTTTGTTATAATCAATGTTTCTTTGTGTCACTTCAGCGGACGTTTTAGCGACAATTATCAGAAAGGAAAAATTTGGGTAACTAATCGGGCAACGTCAAGAAATGCATTTCAGAACATTTACAAAATATGTTCAAGAGACTAGAAAAAAATTGTAGCACTCTCCAGTCATTAAATCGGACCACATAATAAGCATAGCACACAAGAGCGAAATGGGTATACACGAACCAAGTGCTATTTGTGCTGTCTGCCATTCGCAGGATTGCATGACTGGTGCAGGCCTATATCTAGCGATGCAGATGAGCCAGCATTAAAATCTGGGGTGGTATATGTTAAGTAACCCCAAGAGATGAGTCAACAGCACTTTGTTTGAAAATCTCATGCAGAGCAAGGACTAAAAAAGTAAATTTGAGAAGGGAACCTCCATGATAAACAGCGACAGGGGAGCAAATCGAATCATTCACAATTAGCCCAGCAGCGGCCATGACAGGTTGGAGTGTGGAAAGACTTCCTCGCTGTGCTGATTTGGTTATCTATCCTCCCTTATGCAAATGCGACGTGACAGGAGCTGCAGGAAGCACTAAGGCAGGCCAATCTGTCACCACGGGGTCTACGGCAGCTCGCAATCGCCAAAGAGAGTGGCAGGGGTGGACGGAGATGGCTAACACAGAAAAAGCTCGCTGTAAGAGTCCAAGCACGCACGTGTGCATTTCACTGGACGGCAGCTGCAATGCTGGGTGATTTCAGCAGTTTACCATTTAAAGAAAACCCAAATCAGCAGAGGATTTTGGGAATAAATGGCTGATTTTATACACACACTTTGGATGTAAATATAAAGTGTGTGTGTGTTTTTGAATGGTCTGCACTCTTAGCCTTATGGAATGATCTCCATCCCATTTTGTTTTGTAGCTGAAACAAACTGTATCAAGTCATCATAAAAGATTATTTGATTAATACGATATTTACAAAGCCATCAATGGAAAGGCTGTTTATGCTAAATAAATGCTATAATACATCTTTAGCAATAGCTGTCAATCATATGGCTTAGTATTCATGTATATTTATTTTTAATTCCAAAATATGAAACAATGTCTCAAAAAAATACAGTTATACATTTCACAGACCACATTAAAATGGAAACTGCAAGAAACTATTCCCATTCTTTATAGTGGGACATGTTTCATTTCTGTGCGCATTAATAGAACTCAGACTGCACTTTGGCTATACACTGTAAATGCAATAATACGATTAAACTCAGCTGCTAAAATCCCAAATTTAAAACGAATCGATATCTTAAGTGGTCGCCAGGCAAACATCCTGGACATTTTAATCTGCATGAAGTAGGCTGTTTATGAAGATCATCCTCGCCTGTAGCAGGGCTGCTGTCCAATAATGATTCCTCATGGATCTGTATTAGCATGGACATTGATTTTTTTAATTACATTGCCGATTTCCCCACTAACATTTTTACAACAGAAAAAGCAATCCAAATATTACATGCATAATTAATCTGAATAACCAATGGCAATTGGTAAGACCTGTATTAATGCTGCAATCCAATTGGTCTGAGGTACACGGTCATTAATTTCAGACCACAGACGCTTGTTCTGTCTCACTTAAGCAAATAAAGAACCAATAACTTCTTTGAGATGACCTAATACTTGTCCAAGATCCCAGACATGAATAACATTAGCTGACTACCTATTAGTACTATACCAGTCAGGTAATATTTTCACAGTTTCTCAACATTTACCACTACTCAGCTTTGGGCCAGTAGTAGTTTTGGTCATGCCACGATGCAAGCAATTAATGCAAACAGGATGCTGCTTGTTTTATAGATAGTGACAGCAATTTGAGTGAAATTATTTATCTTATTCTCTTCCATATTGCCAAATTCATTAAAAACCAAAAAAAAAATGTCCATAAAATAATTCTTACTAGATAACACCACCACTCACGTAGCACGTAACTTAGTGCAAACTGCGGCTCAGTGACGTGCAAATTCACCCTGTCCAACTTTGTGAAACCGACCACTTCTAATGCCCAAGGTTGGTCTGCTGCACCTGCATGGGCTGAAGCCCCCTGCCCCATTCTCGCACACGTCATACCCCACTGCAGGGGGTGCCAGGCTTCCTAATTCTAGCCCCCCTCCTGTGCCTTGACTAAACCCATGAAGACAAAAATCATATTTAAACATTTAAGAGATGGAAATGTCAAGCGCAGATTTACATATGGCACCACGGGAGCTGGGGTTAGGGCACACGCAGGAAAAGTGCAGGAGGTGCTGCTTGTTACGGTGTTACGGCGGTTTTTGCACACTGGGAGGGCCTAAAGGTCATGGCTAATGCTAATCTCGCTCTAGTTATCAATACGCAGAGCTTTAAAGGATGACTTAAATGCAATCGTTAGCATACTAAACATCTATCAAAACATCTGGAGTCTTTAAATCTTGCTCATCAGCTATTGCGGGAACATAAGGCTAAATGGGGAGAATTTGATTGACCTTCCGACTGAATGAATTAATCCACAAACTCCTTTTATTGTGAGTGCATGGGCAGTGTTTCTTTCTACATCAGTTGCTTGTACCAAAAGCATGGTGAAGAACGTATGTTCTGTGACTGGCGCCACTCTGCTGACATGACAGGCAGTGAGCTCAGCTACAGCATCGGCCGCTACCTAATGTCAGTGCTGCACGACACAGGAACATGGGCTGGACCTTAAACATAAACTGTGATCATTTCCTGAATAACTGCAGACTTAAATCTTTGAAAGTGAACCACCCCTAGCTAAAGCCATGTATACGTTATCTTCAGCCATACAGGATCTTCTCCTCTCTGCATATTCCTGTATAAATCTAATTCAGCACCCAGCTGGTCCTCTAGAACCCACAGTGAGAAACAAAATGAGAAAACTGTACAAGTTAACAGCTGTCAGGCAACTTTGCAGCATGATATTCGGCATACACTGTAAAAAAAACAACGAATAACGAAAGTGGGTATGGAAAGATTAAGTTCGGCGTTTCTGTAGGCACAAGTTGAAAGATGATTACTTGGGCTTTAGTCTTCACCTGTTTCAGAGAGATTCACTTTGAAATGGCTTTGATTTCATGTTGCAGGTGGGTTATATTTTTAGTCAGTGTGGGGAGATTCGCCCATTATTTGTGCTTTGTCTTCAGACTTGTTGGTTTTGTTCTTCTTTTGATATCTGTAGCTAAAATTTATGGAAACCAACTGCAAGCATGTATGTAAATTTCCAGACACTGACTGAGGTCTGAAACACCTTGCTTTGACACATTTACCAGTACAGTGTATTATTGTAAAGTAATACTGTATATCCCTCTATTCTGTGCAAATATGAATTTTACCCTACAGATATATCAGTAGATATTGACTATTTTTCCTAGTCCAATAAATTCAGTGGAAAATACCTTAAGAAGAGCCCACAGTATCACCATATTATTCAGTTACAAAAGGCGGCTTGACTCCATAAATTTACACTTTGTGTCTCAATGTTTCTCCAAAATTTAAGCCTGCTTATTTCTTTCAATTCGGTCAGACTTCTTAAATTCTTCCTTTAGACAAACAAAAGGGAGGAATTTGCAAAATGAATTATAATTAACTTAACTCTCCCAGGGAATGGAATGATGGTTGACCAAGACGTCAACAGTCATCAGCATGTAGCTGATGGACGTTTTGCTTTTTGCAGAATTAGCTAAATGCTGTGTCGCTCACACGCGTCTTCTTCTGGGCCTTGGTGGAGGCTGAAGGGAGAAACAGCTTCAGGCTGCTTTCCATGTGTCTGGGTCCCATCGGAAGGCGTAATTACCCTCGGGGCAGATACGGTCTGACTTTAAGCACCTTTAAACAGACCATGTTTAAAACGCATAAAATGCATTCATACAGGACTCTCAAAGCAGGCCGGCAACAGCAGAAAAACCTAAGTGGCCTTTTACTTACGTGTTTTCAAAAATAATAAAGAAAAACATCAAACAAATAGCCTGCAGCTATGAACAATAACACAACAAACCTTGAACTGTAAATATAGGGATATCAAACATTTCCAGTTTTTACACCAGAAGGAGAGGCTTCTGGGATGCGTTCGGGGTTACACGCTGAGCACCCACGCGATTTCCCAATGAGAGCTTCAAACCCAGCAAAGGGTACTGCTGACTGGAATACAAGGCCACATCTAAATGCAAGATAGAGCTAACGACGCTAACAACCAATGAAGGCTGCACACATCAGAGAGGGAGCGGTGCCGGATCGCCGCCGCTGACTGCAGCGTCAAAGCGCAGTCTGCCTGTACCTGTGCGCAGCGTCAAAGCGCAGTCTGCCTGTACCTATACGCGTCCATCAAGCGACTGCTCAGCACCCCTGCGTGCTTCATACTGCTCATTTCGCTTCCTTATGCCAAAATAGAATAGCACGTTTAGTGGACTGTCATGATAATAAACTTGAAATTAACAGGCCAGACGTAGGAAAGAAACACTAGGAATGCGGAATTTACCCTGATTCTGAAAGGGGAGGATCTCAGCAACTATGCTTATATGTTAATAACGGTGCCAAATTTACTCCAGTGGAAATGCTGCTGAGCTCTGAGGGAATCTGTCTAATGCAGAGCGTGATGAAGGCATTCGCTTGTTCAGTCTTTGCTGAGCGGGTTTATTTAATATGCGCGACACGTAACTCAAAAGTCAAAAATGTAAACAGGTGAAATATTTACATCTTGTGGAAACACTTTCATCAGTGAAAACTCACCATATACCCCCAAAACATACCTGAACAAATGTAACAATTAGAAAATAAAGCAGTTTGAGCAACTGTTCCCGAACATTACAAATCATCAACAGTAAAATGAATGAACTATTGCCAGGGTTGATATGTTGTACAACACTGCCCTCAAGAGACTGAACGAGGAACAACCTTAAAATATCTGATAACTGCTCTGTTCTGTGCACTGTTTTGAATATGGTTTCAAATTCAGGGTGAACTGTCCATTTCCAGAAATATGTTATATCTACTAATATAGATTTGCATATAATTCACACATTAATTTACACAGAGCTCTTTACAAAAAGAGTCACATTAATGCCCCATATGTATTGGTTCTAAATTTTAATATTTTGAAAAAGTTAAATGATGTCTATTAATAGTTCTATCAGGCTGAGCTGCCAAAGCAGGGATTATTTTTGAATAATTTCACCATCACTGGGATCATTAGGTCATTTTCTGTAACCCGATTCAACTACAAATGCCATTGTTGTTTGTGGTTTTTTCTGAGGAAAGAAATAAATAACTGGGGAGTCAAAAACTGAAAAAGACATCACAGTTCAATTGAAATATACTTCAGTTTCTTTTCAATTTCTCTAATGTTAAATAATCAAATGACAACAGTCATACCTCAAGGCTGCTGGTCTATGTCTTGTGTCACCAGGCTGATGTGCTTTGTGTCAGGAGATGCGGGTGATTCTGGGGGCATCAGTATTCAGGTGTTCCATAGGTGTCTGTAGATAAAACAGAGCAGGGAGGCTTACAGAACGCACACCCAAACAGAAAAAGGTGAAGTTCCTCTGGCAACAATATCAGTGGATTAAAATTTGCATTCATCAACCACTGGATGACCTGCAAACCATCTGTTTCATATGCTTTGTTTATTGAAAAAAACCTCTTCAGTAGAAGCAGCATCTTCTGCTGTAGGACATGATGTTGGTCATGAGGCTGATGATATAAGGAATCACCAATCCGGAGAGCTGGAGAAAAAGAACAGGTGGAGGTGGACCCACAAACAGAGGAACATCAAAGAGAATTCAACACTGTCCTCCATTCATCCGTGCACCACCATCTACTCCAACCAACTGAAACAGAATGAAAAAAATCCATTCAGAATAGCAGTGATCTGGACTAACAATATCTGCTATATAACGTTTGTGACATGGAATACATCTAAAACAGGACAGGAGAGAGAGAGACAGAAATTACAGCCTATTCACCAAAGTACTGTAACATTCTAGGGGTAAAACCAGCTCAGAAAAAAACAACAAACAAACAGATCATACAAGACCTTCCAGACCGAGCCAGGAGGAACTTAACACTCATGACTGTGAAACTGTAAGGATTCTCACTATAGAATAAGCAGTATCAATAAAGTAAATGGGTGTTCCTGAAAATACACACAAGCTGTCCATCAGGGATCATTCAAATACCAATGACTGTCCTCACTACAGGAGGACGGCTAGACGGCAGGGTCCCAGGCTCCCAGGGGGAGTTTCAGTACAATGGGGTGGGGTCGAATCAGGGAGAAGCTGGGCACCCGCCACAGGAGAAAGGAGCCGTGCTCATAACGGAAGAATGCCAGGCGGGTTCATGTCACCCAGCAGCCGTGGTCAAAGGCACAGCGGTCCGCATGCACGCATGAGCTGTTCTCAGAATAGAAGGAGATAGAAGCGAGTTAACAAGTGCTCACCAACACGTGCAGTGCCTTGCGCACTCTAATCAGCTGCATGCTGACACAGCTGGGAATTCTTGAAAATAGCAGTGTTCTAAAAATGAAATATATAATGAACTGGAAAAGCACGGATTGCACCCACCAGGCTGAGGAAGAGTAGCTGTGTCAAGTGCAGGGGTTTAAGTATCTTGAGATCTTATTTATGAGTGAGCAAAAAATGGAGTGAGAGATCGACAGGCGGATCGGTACAGCGGCGGCAGATATACATTGTATCATTCTGTCGTGGTGACGAGAGAGTGGAAGCAGATGGTGAAGCTTTTGATTCAGTGATCGATCTATGTTCCTATCTTCACCTATGGTCACAGACTTCGGGTAATGAGATCGCAGATACAAGTGGAGGTGATGAGTTTCCTTCACAGGCTGTCTGGGGTCAACCTTGGTGATGGGGTGAGGAGCTCGGACATTGGGGAGGAGCTTAAAGTAGAGCAGCTGCTCCTCTGCATTGAAAGGAGCCAGTTGAGGTGATTTGGGCATCTATCTAGGATGCCTCCTGGACACCTCCCTGGGGAGATGTTTCGGGCATATCCAACCAGGAGGAGACCCTGGAGCAGACCCTGGACATGCTGGAGAAGTTAAATCTCTCGGCTGGCCTGGGAACACCTGGATGTCCCTCCTGGAAGTGGCTGGGGAGAGGGAGGTCTGGGCATCACTGCTTACACTGCTGCCCCTGCAGCCCAGACCTGGATGAGCATGGGAGGGTGGATGGATGGATAGATGAATGGATGGAAATTCAACTTAAAGCTAAGGAAATAACAGTGTCACATTGGTACATTGGTGAGTGATAAAATATGACTGTAGCGACATTACTAACCTACGCTTATTTCAACATTGTAGATAAGACACACAAAACAATTCTGTATTTCACTGACTAGTTATGCGTTCCTAAAATATGAGCCCTTACTTTTGCTTCAGTTAGCAAACTGCAGTATTTCTTAAGCACATGGCCAATAACATTTACAAATAGTAAACAATAAACAGAAAATCTCTAAAATATGTCTGAATTGTTATCATGACAATTTATACAGTAATTGTGAGAAAATGAGTAATAAGCAAACACATGAATAAATAAAGATGAGTGTTACCATAGTGAGCTTAACAGGGCTCCTTGATGATAGGGATGTTCCCCTGGAAACATAACCTAGCTGTCCATGCTGTCAGTACTATGGTGTGTGGATGCCGTGACAGTGACGTCACTGCTGATTCCTGATAAGGGGCATCGTGATTCAACAAAGGGTTTTGGGATGTAAAACTAAATAGTGTGCATGAAATTAAGTGCTATGTGAATGTACACATAGACAGTGCAAATGAAATACCTCGTAATTACAGAAGGAAGAGTGGCACATTGGTAGGTGAGTAGCCTCACAGAATTAGACAAGAAGCTACTCTGAAATGCTGAGGTTTTGGATGTGAATGATCTCTACAGACATGGCTGATGGAGAGAGTGCAATAGGGCCCATCGTCATCCTATTGGCCAATCTGGCTGTACTTTGTTTTTCTCAGAGGTCACTGTTACATCGGGCTGCGGTCGTTTCCTTTTTGGGGGGGCTGTGCTGCAGTAGCATACATCAAGCGCCTTATATTAGATTATATAATGGCTGTCTAGCTTTGAACTCGGTGTTGGCTGACGTACCACGGAAACAGCCTCTTATGAACATCTTGATGAGGTGCGCTGCGATTCCATTTTAGTGAGCTATGGAAGTGCAAGATCTGAGGAGGGCCAGGACAAAATGCCTTCATAAAGACCCATGTTAGGGCAATAGATCCGTAATGACAGTTTGGTTTGGAGGATTCCAGTTCTGGGAATATCATAGCCACTGTGAGGCCTCGTGGGACTGGCTGTACAGACACTGAGAAAGAGGCACACACCGAAACCAACTGGAAGGTGCCGCTGTATTTTTATTTTTGAAGGCAGTTCTCACCACTTCCTCTGTGATGGGGGAGGGAGGGGAATGGCTGATACTGGTGAATACGTAGATAGATGCTATAAGCTTTTCTACATGTTATGGTATATGATTGTCTGATCTGGACTTGCAGTATATCTCATAAGCACTCACTGGTTTTGCTTTCCTTATGACCGTATGTAGTTTATATTCAGCCTATTTATTTCGTGCTTTTTTGTTATTATACATTTACCAATATTGGCTGTAAAGAGAAGTTTATGAATGATGACATCGACGAGCTCCTCACTCAAGCGCGATCTCGCGAAAAATGTCACAGTCAGAGTTTCAATACCTCGCCCGGTACAGGACTTCATTGTTAGTGAGCTGGACTTGCTGGTTTTAAGGTTTGGTTTATACACAGGTGCCGTGTCCGATTCGGCATCCCAGGCGTGAAATGCATCCCTTGTCGGGAGCGCGCAAAGCTCTTTTTTCGGTTCGAAGGGGGAGAAATAGTTCCGTCCGTCTTAAAAACATGTTTTTGTTTCGCTCTTTCAGAACATTGCAATAGAAAATCGTCTTAATTATGGGGAAAAATAAATGAGGCTACTAAATGCGTATAAGAAATCATAGAGTGTCATTTTCTTCGTGCTGGTGAATAAAACAAAGGTCTTCCTTGTTCATCGATTAGTAAAGTACTGAGAATAGTACTAGTTTAGACTAGTAAATAAATAAAATGATCTAGTTCAAGGCTCATCGTTGACATTCAATGGCATAGTTTATCAGATTGATATACTTATTTAAAATGTGCAAAGACAACTTCCTGTTTCTGTAGTACGTTTAAATGGACGCATTTCAGTATAGGGATGTGCGCGCTCCCGACAGGGGACGCATTTCACTGCAGAGATGTGCGCGCTCCGCCGAATCGGGCACGGCACCTGTTTAAGGCGCAACACGGAATGGTCGCAGCGACCGAACGAGCGGTGGTTGGGGAAACACACAATATAGGCTTATAGGAATACATCGTAGCAGTGATCCAGTGTTTTGTTCCCTCGATCGGCTGTGTCAGTTTATTTGTTTTTTATTAGTCAATTCGACAGAGAAAAAAAAGCATGATTTAATTCCCTCAAAACTATAATGACAGAATACAGACGAGATTTTTCAGTCAGAAACGAGTTTTGCATGCTGAAAAATCCGCGTTTGAATTCCTATGGATGTGAACTCCGATGAGAACAAGTTAACTCTGAATAGGCAAAAACAAAAAGGTTCATGAATTCTGTTATGGGACATAAGTTGTCCAGTGGCATTATTTCAAATAACCGTTCAAATTACCGTGAAATTCATGCTTATTAAAACAAACAAGTTAAGTCTTAAGCAGGCATTTAACACAGTCCGCTGAAAACATATATGTTTAAAAAATGCTTGTTTTCACCAGCTTTTCCTCATTACATAAACATGGCGACTGTCGCGAGACGATGTTCCATTTCCCATTTTAATGGTTACGTCACAAAGATGAGGTGAATGTGTACTTCCCCCTGATTGGCTGCTTACGTATCCGCTTTGCTGTTAGCTTAATTGTTTTTGAATTTCATAAAATGTACAATTCGGGATGAGATAGTGATGGGAGTCACAGCTTTTTGTGGGGAGCCGTATCTATAGTAGCTCTAATCCTTTCCGAGAGCCGTTCATCATCCTTCGTGGGTGAAGGTTCCTAGGTTGATATGCAAAATAATAACTAGCATAATGATAGGGTGAGATATGGACCAGATTCAGACTTAGACATGCACCCAATATAATTTAATTTCGCATGTATGGACTAGGTTTGGCAGCACTAAATTACTCGTATTGCCAGACATGATGTAGGTGATCTGCACTGTAAATAATTTGTCAGTGAAGTTTCAACTTTAAGTTTACCCAGTGTATTAAACGTGCCATGGAAAGTTCCCTTGCCTTCAATGAAATTGAACTACACTTAATACTAAATTACTTTCTATTGGCACGAAACCTGCTCATTCTGCCTTTAAAAACCTAACGTAATAATGTCTACCTCTTTGTGACTGGCTGGGGGGACACAGTTTACGTAAAGGGAAGTGGAGTGGATTTAGGGCAGGCATTTAAATGTGGGCACTGCGATAAAAAAGCCACTGTCAGACACCGCTCTGTTTGCTTCGATCGGGCCAAAGAGCCTTTGAAAAGAAAAAAAAACAGAAAAGGGGACTAGAGGGGGAAATCACAGTCAAGCCGATAACCGATTATATGCTGCCTGTTAGGCTGAGTTTACAGTTCGGTGTAATTACCTACTTCGTTCGTAAATAAGATATTTGTTAATGTATACATATAAAACATACTAGTTAACGATACAGGAACACTGAACCCGAACCAAATGATAGCTTTCGAAAATAAAACACCAAACAATTAAGTATAAATATCCGATAGAATTCACCAAGCCAACGGCACAACTGGACAACGACCGGGATATCAAACGCGCAAAATATACTTATATACGTACTTGCATATACTCAGAATAATTGCTTTCTAACATAAGATCACGATGGAATCTATATCTTTGTTCGCTGCGTGCACAGTATACATGTTTTGCATATTACAATTTGCATTGATTGGTTGGTGCTACTCTTGCCTTCCACCTCCAGAACAGCAATTCCGAAGCCGCCCCCGCTTTCTTTGCATCGCCTTCTCTGGTACTGCAGTACTTCCTCCTGCATGTGGAAAGCACAAAAGCTGTTAAAAACTCTTCTAGATTAAGTTTGCCCCGCAACAGACCGGCGCTCAGCCTGCCCTGTCCTCAACAGCGTAGAACCCCCCGTAGCCCGAGCCTGCCCAGGACAAGCTGGATGATGGCTGGTTTGACTATACACAGTGATCACATGTGGCAAATAGCTACTGTAATATATTTCGCATGTTGGGGGCAAATGGCATGCATGCCAGTTATTTGTTAATAGTGTAAGGAGCCGGAGCACAGCGATCAGGGCCGAGGCGCATGTGACATGTGACGCGCGCTCCTCCTCCCTCCCCGACAGGCCGTCGCCCTCGATTCCTTTCCACAGGATGTGTCTGAACACATGAGGCACGGATATCCCAAATTGACCTCACATCTCAGACTAATCTAAATCGAGAACTAACATTATTTTAAGTACCGCTTAATTATACTACGGGCGTCGCCCGACCCAAATTTGGAGTTGAGCACGCGGCTTTACGCCGATGATCGCTTACTGCGCTGCGTAACGGTAACCAGCACCGGGATGGATCATTCACAGCCAGTCAGCCGGTACCAAGTGGTAAGGAAATCCACTTATCCCGCTTCTTAGATACTCAGAAACTATGATCTGACTTTCTCCAGAAGTTTACAGATATATATATATATACAGCCTACATATAGACATCGATGACAGCCGTTAGCGGCTTCTTTTAGCCTCCATACTTCCGCTTTAAAGTTGCTGGCTCAAGAAAACATTACAAGACATTTACAGGAAGATTGAAAACGCGATGCTTGGACTATCGTTTTATCATCTGAATATGTCAGACTGCTAACAATAGCCGCTAAATACAGCTATAGTGTTATCACCTGCTGTCAGTTTATCCTAAGTGAAGACGCTTCACCTGCTTGGCAGCGCTTTAGCCCTTTATCAAATAAACCAGAAATGCCCCGGAGCTGACATTGTTTCGTTTGTGTCTGTTCAAGAATTTATCCCGTCTTGTTGGCTTTGACTGATATTAGTCTGTGCTCATATCTTCGTTTGGACTAGTTTATTTCATTCAGTTGAGTGTTATATAACCTCCTCCCCTAAATGATTGGCTTAACATACAGTCTGGAATTTAAGGGTCACAAAATCAATTAAGGACAACAAAGCAGCTGCATGGTCACAATTTCAGTACCATACCTAGCCGGATACCTGCTGCTCTAAGACTGTAAGTGGTGTCAGACTGATGGATTCCTCCGTCTGGTTGCATGCAGCTATACAACGAAGATGACTCCCCTGAAGAGTCCCCCCACACTGAGTCCTCCCCATCCATCCAAGAGGTCGCTTCTGGGGGAGCTGCCCTGCCAGTGGGGCCTGAGGTTCCTCCTCCCTATTCCACAGGAGACGGTATGTTTCCTTCGTCATTTGGAATAACCCAGTAGTTTAAACTGGTACATTATTTTCAACACCACCTGATACTAAAAAGAAAAAAAAACTCTCCATCAGTTTGCTATTTGCTAAGCTAATTATAATTCTCTTGTAACCTTAAATTCATCCCAGTGTAGGAATTTTTAATAACTAAGTTTCAGATTTCTTAAAATGAATGTGACTTTAATGATTTAGTGATTATTATTATTAACGCTACTTCTAAATGGGTTTGGTTTCAGTTTCCCTTTGCTGACTTCTGACGTGATAAATTCTCTTCTCCCAGAGTATTTCTTTCAGAGTGACTTCCCCCTGGCCTCTGCACCCCCCCCATACAGCATCGCTACCTCCTTGCCCACCTATGATGAGGCTGAAAAGGCTGCTGCCATGGCAACCTCTGTGGCAAATATGGTACATTGCTGTTATAATTTGGGGGAGGGGTATGAAAATATGTACGTACTGTATATGGGCATGTTCAAGGGAGATTGTTTTGGCAACTTTATTTTTCACTTTATTTTGGCTGAAATTTTGAATGTCTTTAAAGTGTAGATCTGGAAATGTATTGGGACCAGTGCTCACACATGGCAACTCTTATAGTATCTTTTTGTGTCGTATTTTGATATTCAGTGCCACATTTTCTGGCTAGATGGTTGAGATTGACCATAGTAGACGTTTAAGTGGTGTTGAGAGGATTACAATTGCAGCAGGTCCTGAAGCTTGTGATAGATTAATGGATAGTAAGGGTCAAAACACCATGCGAAAGTAAAACTATAAAAACCAAAATTAGTTATGAATTATGTGAAGGATGCAGTTAGCCTGATACTCAATGACAAAATAAGAACAAGAGCACTTGGGGCAGGTGCAATTAGGACCTTTATTATAGCCAAAACTATAACTGAAATCACAAAAACTATAACTGAAATCACAAAAACTATAGATGAAATTACAAAAACTGTAACAAATTACAAAAACTATAACTGAAATGGCAAAACCGATAACTGAAATTCAGTTGCTGTAGTGCCTGTATACAAAGACTATAAAAAATGGATGAAGGAATCCTTGTTAGATAAATACAATCATTTTTTAGAAAATGCTTTGGTGTTTTCATTAGTTTCCATTAAAAATTGTATAATCTGCACTTTGTATCAGATGTGTTTATTTAAATTCCACGTTATTATATTTCTGTATTTTTAATAAAGCGAATTGATTCATGGTGTTATTCTGAAGCAGGGGGAGTTTCCACCGCGGCCTGATTTTAGCGAGGCTCATCGAATGAGTGTTGGCAGCGACCGCATGTTCATAGTGGCCTTTTTCGGTAAGTCAGCTTGTTAAGTGACCCGCTTTTTGTGACCCCCATTTTGAACGTCACATTAGAAGTCAGAAATTGTTGTTATGCCACGTTGTGGTAGATCAGTGAGATAAACGCTAAGAAATGCCAGTGCAAGATGTGACTGTATCAGTACAAAGAAGAAGAGACAACAGATAGCATCATAACAGCTGGATCATTATCTGTTTGTCAGGACTCTAAATTATCAGTGCAGCACAATGATTGGTCAGTGAATAATATTTAAACTTGATATTAAATGTCTAGGGCATTACATTTAGGGTGTACATCAAGTTTATCAAATGAAAATAATAAGTGTGCTGTTTATATAGTGTTCGGTTTTAAACGGCAAACTTTGTGACTGAATTTATTAATTCTGTCATTTTGAATTTTGAATATATATCTTTCGACAGTGGCTTTTCTTTTCAACTGGATTGGCTTTTGCCTTTCTTTCTGCCTAACCAACACGATGGCTGGCCGATGCGGAGCTCTTTCTGGCTTTGGACTCTCCCTTGTCAAATGGATCTTCGTCTTAAGGGTACGTCTGTAAGGAAACTGGTAACTTTCCAGTAGTTTTCATCAAAAATCATGGGAATTAAAAATATACATATAAATGCAGTTTATTAAAACTGCTATCAGTAACAGAAAAAGCAGAGATTCTTGCTTGTCTGCCTGCTACGACGATATCTCTTTAGTTAATTGTTTTGAATCTGAGACATTGAGTATTTTATTTGAGTAGCATGTATTGGAGATTTTAATAAATTGAATAAATTATGCTGAAATTTGTGGATCACCTAAAAATTTGACCTGCAATGCCTTTGACAAGTCCGGGAGTTTAAAATATCTCAAAGTTATTTCTGATGGAAGATCCTTTAACACACATTGCCAAAAATGGTCATTAAACACGTTCAAGTACAACTTAAAAACAGGTACATATCACAATATATTCTAACAATATTTCTTTTGTCAACTCCTCTGACCTTTTTGTGTTGTTTTTTTTCTTAGATTTTCCACTATTTTGATCAGTATATCCATGGTCAGTCCTGGTTTTGGTGGATATTCATTACTTTTGGTGAGTTGAAATTATATAACTTGTATGCATTTATAGATATGTTCAGACAAATAAAGGAACTAGGTGCAACTATTACTGCTCTGTACTTAGTATAGTCACTTAACTAAAAATGAAATTGTAATTGTATATGTTGTATTTCACCAGGATTCTTTATGTCATTATTATACATATTAGAATTGTTGTTGTTGTTATGGTTGCATGTTCTTAATGTGCTTGCACGATTTCCTATAGAAGCTTCCAAATACAAGATGCTGGATTAGCGTTGGAAAAAAAGATCATACATATTAAATATTGTACACTGCTGCCACCTTGTGGATGAATCGTCTACGTTTTCTGTTAATGAACTTTATGTAGGTTAGAAAAGGTGAAAATGTGCTTTATAAAGCATTTAAAAGTAATTCATGTACAAAGTCATGATATGTGGTTCATCAGTAGTATTTACTGCTGTCACTTTGAAGGTTTCCTGCTCTTCTTCAGAGGAATTGTGAACTATCTGAAGGTGCGGAACTTGCCTGAGAACATGGTGGCAAGCAGCAGGATCCGTTTCTACTTTCTGTACTAGTGGTATGAAAGAATCACATGGCCGTCTGCAGTGCTATCCACCAAATCACATGGCCGTCTGCAGTGCTATCCACCAAATCACATGGCCGTCTGCAGTGCTATCCACCAAATCACATGGCCGTCTGCAGTGCTATCCACCAAATCACATGGCCGTCTGCAGTGCTATCCACCAAATCACATGGCCGTCTGCAGTGCTATCCACCAAATCTTACTAGCCCTACGTCATTCACCACCCCAAAAATTCACCTTGCTCCAGAGTGTAGTGTTTTCAGTTGTATTCATTTGCCAGTTTTGCCGTTTTCTAGCATCATGAACATTCCCTTTTTTAATAAAAAGAAAATAAAATATTTAAAGAATGTTATACTTATCCTGTGGTTAGAAGATGTACAGTATGTACGGAGGATGATTTTTGATTATAATTCATTAGTCCTTGTATTTTACTACTAGCTCCATGTGTGATTTCACGTTCAAAGTTCTCCTTGTTTGAAAGTCTTGAAATCTTGCCTAAATCATATGGCATTTTTTTTCTTTGAACAATTTGCCATTTTTCAGCTGTTAACTTCTTTTTCTGTTTATTTTTTCCCCCAAATTTTATCGGTAAACTAGATGCTTATTTCACTTGATCTCATCCTTGCCCCAATCAGCCATCCATGTCTTCTACTCTTATTGTCCCCTTCATGTTTTTGCTCTCCATACTGGTCAGAACAGGGTCACACCCCCAATACTTTCTGTCACACCTGTTGCTTTTGTTGGCCACTTATATATCTGCTTTCTAATGATGTTTGTCATCTTTTCGTTTCTTTCTAACACTTTGCTTTTGACCCAGAGAATTATGCTTAAATGCCATTCCATTAAGCCTAATCATTCTCCTCACCCCTTTAATTTGCAGCCACCCTACATAAGTTACCCCTCAATCGTCTTTCCAAATCTTTGAATAACAGCACTTTCAGCATGCCTTCACTTCAGAGGAGCTCATTTAGGATTTGCAGTGAGCACTGCAGGCCTGTCCCTCCCTCCTTTTCTTCTTTTGTAATGGTTGCTTTTAGTACTTTTATGTCAGCAAGCTAATTTTCCTGTGAAACACGGTAAATCTGGGTTGGCATTTCATATGAAATTGCATAATTGGTGTTGATTTGTTTCTGGTTTGCAGTTCAGCTGTTTGCAGTTCAGTGTGGGGTTTTATTAATCTGCACCTGCCAAATGAACGGGACTCGGGGCTGTGGAAACTGAGCTCTCCAGGAAGGCTGCCACCAAAGAAGCTCATTAACTCATTAAAAAAGCAATAATTATCAACAACAATCATTAATGATACATCGTAATGCCACATTTATTGATTTCAACAATACAATCATCTATGCCATTTCACAAATACATTTTCTAATATCTTTTTGACATTCTTACCATAATGTATGAATCTCAATTATAAGTTCAGTCTATTGAGGGGGGGGAGGGGGGGCGTTCACTATTTAAGTGATTTTTTTGTTTTTTTTGTTTCTTGAAAGTGATTACTCAGTACATTTCCATTACATGTGCAATGTAGGTAACTACAGAAGCTTTTATATTTTATAGGAATTTCTGGATATGCTTCTTAAATTGGATTCTTCTACATGCTGGTCCTGGTTATTTTTCATTTCTTTTAACTGGCATAGTTGTCTCAGTAATGCGTCTGTGTGCAGCTTCAGATGCTCCTCGTTTTTTCACCTTGAGCCGGAGACTAATCAATCCTAATCGTATGAATGTTTGCTTTAACATTAAAAGGTATTGTAATATTCTTGTGAGTTTCTTTCATTAACTCTGTAATACACAGTCCTTCCTTTAATCCCAAAAATAATGGATTATTCTGCATATTTTATGTAAATTTGCAGTCTAGAAATTGCCCGCTGTTTGAAATGTACAGCATAATTTGTTGATACGTTTACCTGTTGTGTACAATCCTGTATGAAATATTCAAAATATCTCCATGTGTAACTCCTGATACAACTTAAGGTTGTGGTATTTTTTATTATTATTTTTAATTTTTTTTCTTATAGGTTGTGGTATTGTAGTTTCTGAATGTACTGTTTTAAACACGCCTTTAATAAGATTACTTGTTTTTGACAGCTGCATTAATTTTATAGGAACGTGTATGGATTATTTGTCGATGGATCTAAAACTTTGTTTTTCTTTTTTAAAAAAAACTTGTCATATTGCCAGCCTTTTATGGGAAATGTCGATTTATACATTTTTTTCTACTGGGACACTCAAACATGCATTTTGCATGTGCATTTTGTACTTTGAGAAGGAAATGTGTATTTTTCCAGTAAATTATTCTTCCAAATATTCCCTCTTTGTTATTATGGATGGTGTTGTTGTGAATAAGACAGGAGATGAAGCATCTGGAAGATTTTGGAATTCTATGTTTTTCTTTGTAAAGTTCTGTGTTATAAACAAACCACTGCGCAAACTCAGTCTGAACCAGTCCAGTCATATTTGTCCCTACCTTTCATGTTATTCCTTCAGATAAATGCCACATTAACTCTGTTGCAATATGCTGTACCCAGAAAAAAATATGCCCTATATACATATATAATATAATGTATTACATATATGTGTGTCTACGTATGCTTCAATCATATTTTCGTGTTTATGTATGTGATATTTACTATCAATTTTTCAAACTTCTTACTCAAAATAGGGAATATAAAAATCACGTAGTACTGTAATACGTATATATACAGTACACACACACATACATATATATACATTCATCAATTCCATATCCCTTAAATACATATGTATTTTGTATGCGTGTGAGTGTGGTTCTTCTGCAAGCATTTCATTATTTATTGACATCAAAGAAATTTCTGCAAAATGTAGAGATTCTGCTAAAGAGTTGTATTATTAGCCGAAGATGCTACATTATTTATAGATTTTTTTTAAAATGTACTATGTATGTTATAAGCATTCATGCATAGCAAAATATTTACAAGTGATACCTTTAGAGCAATAACAGTGTGACTCTGTCGTCTCACACGTCCAGGGCTCCGCATACAAATGGCACCCTGTGTTTGTGTAGTTTGTTTGGTCCCCCTGTGGTGCATGGTTTACTCCAGGTACTCCCGTTTCCTCCTGTAGTCCGAAGATATCCAGTGAGGTGAATTAGCTTCTCAATAGAGCTCATAGTGCCTGATTACGTACGTGTGTGCAATTTGGGGATAGTTCACCTGGCAGCCCAATACTGGATAAGCAATTAGAAGATGGGCAAATCGATGGACATTCAGAGTAGATGTAAAGCTAACGGACTGACTAACACTGTCATTCAAAGGGAAGAAGATGAACTCCGGAATCTGGCAGTCTACCCAGAGGAACAGGTTGCAGGTGATGTAAGTCAGACCATCTGTTGCAAATCTGTTTCTATAGCAACTACATTTTTCTAAGAATGTAAAGGAGCTGTTCAGTACGCTGAATGCTGTATCTTGGTGAAACTGAAGTGTGCATAGGTTCTCAGGATTGAATTGCGGGTCCGGCTGCAAAATAATTTTATGTGTCAAGGGGAAGAGAAAGGTGCAAAAAATCACATGGGCAAATTGCATAGGCAAAGATAACAAGAAGGATAGATGGGCAATTAACACAGTACTTTCAACACACGAAAATATACAACCTCAAAAGTGACCAGAGTGAAATCGATAGTCTTAACAGTAGACTGAAATTTATTAAAAGGCTGCCATTCAGAAACCACTTGTGCTTAAGTGTTATCCAACTTGATATAAAGCACACAATCTGGACAATCAAGCAAGGGAGAACAGTTATTGTCTGATGAGTCATATTTAACTTTTTTCCCCATCTGGACAGGTTTTTGTTTGGAGAAAACCAAAGGATAACGTCAAACCACAATGCATGTTGGTATGGGCAGCCACCTTGCCGGCCTCATTAGGTCTGGCCATTCATCTGGATTCTGGCATTATAGCCAAGGAATGTGAAGCCTTCCTACAAAACCAGGTCCCCCATATGTTGCAGAGCCTGTTCCATCATGCTGTTCCCTTAATCCAAGACGCTAATGCCCCCATACACACTCCCCAATTACTGAATTCAAACACCATTGAGTCTTTATGGGACGTTCTGCAGCACAGAGTGTACAGTAGCATTGTAGCCGTGCCAGTGCCCTTCTGCTACCTTCACCATGCAAGTCAGGGTCAGCTGCTATGTGGATGACGATGATCAGGAACACTTGAGACTGACTTGTGTAAGTTACATTGGTCTGTTTTGCAACTTGCAATCAGCATTCCTTTACACATGGCGGCCCCTTTGTTGACATTCCTTTAGTGTCGTCGTCCCCCCCCCCCCACTCGCTCTCCAGGGCTGCTTTATCTCATTAAGGAGTAAGTGTGCCGTGTTACAGGCATCGACGCTTGGAACACCCTGGTAGCCACTGGCAGCCGATCAGCTGCTGCAGCGGGGAATCACTCAAAGACAATAAAGAGCAAACAGCTGTGGGAGAAAAATCAGTCCCCAGCAAATTCACTGACTGTTTATTGTGGCTTTTCGTTACAGAGAGCAGGTTTTATGTTAATTTAAACATGAGAAAACAAAACGGAATGCAAGTAAGGTAATGTCCGCCTAAGGTTTCATGCATGTATATGGTGATATTTAATGTCTGTGTTCTGCAGGATAATAGATATTACATCTTCTCAGTACGATGATATAACGAAGATAACTAAGCTATCAGATGCCATAAGGTGGTCATTCACATACATCTGCATGTATGCATTTATACTCATTTCACCTGTATGTATAGTGGTGGAGGTAGATAGTCGGTTAATTATGATGCCTTAGAGGTAAATGCTTTGCAAGGTGAACATTTACACTGCATTAACGATGACATGCATGAATGTCCCATTTGTTTTACAAGGTAACCAAATAAAATACCACATTGCTGCTTGGGATAGGATGGATAAGCATTTGGAAGATGGATGGATGGATCTTTGTCTTTGAGTTAACTGTAAAGAATTCCATAATTTTACACAATTAAAGAGACTTTTTTAATTGATTGATTTTATGAAATTTATTAATTTCAACTGCATTGTGTGCTATAAAAACAATGTTTTCCAATGTTAATAGACCATATTTGTTGTTTCAATAAAAGTTTTTTAGAACTACATGCTTGTACAGTACTTAACTGAGCAAAGCTGCTGCATGTGTTTGCTAATGATAAGTAGATGATATTTGTAAAAAAATCCTTACTTGGTTTTGTAGCAAACCAAGCCTAGCTTGGAACACTAAGGTACCATAAGGGAGCATTAAATCACAGCAAGTTCAAGTTGGGTTCAAATTTCAACAAATTGACTGATTCAGTGGTTGGATACAAAATACTAAAAACAGCTACAAGCTACAAGAACACAACGATACCGCATAATTACAGTATGTGTTATGAAAATGATTACATTTTACTTAAAAATCATCCATCCATCCATTTTCTGTTTCCACTTGTCCTATTCAGATCGTGGGGGGTCCAGAGCCAATCTTGGAGGCTATGGGCACAAAGCAGGGAACAGTTAAAAATCAGTGATTTTTAATTCTGAAATGTAACCGGTAAATGAATGTATGTTTACCAGCTGACATTGATTCATGTGTCTTAAAAATAGGCACCTTAACGTAGTGGCAAAACCTTACAAAGCTGTGATTGTGAGCAAACAGAAAGACACTGACAATGTAGCATTTTGCACTCTGGTGAGGCTTAATTTATTCCAGATCTCTGCCTTGACCCATAATCCCCCTCCACTTTGCCCATCTGACCCGTCTGTGCCTCATTTCCTACTCATCAGCATCCAAAAGCTGCGAGCTGAGGCCGCGATCAGAGCCGTTAGACAGAGCCAGGCACTGTTCCCATTGCCAGTCCCACCCCCCCTGCTGGATAAAATAAAATAGCCATCAGATCGGGCTAACAGAGGCGGCTTTGTTGAGTGGCTCTGGAGCCACTTTCTATCGCTTTGCCCACTTCAGTGCATCAATGCAACTGACCCCCAAGGTTTTTTTTGGGCATTTTTCCCCCAGCTACAACTCTGCAAGCAGGACCCTCGATATTCAGCTGGAAAAGAGGCCATGAATCGAAAAAAAAACAAAGCTTGGCAAATCTAGTTCTGCTTCCAAATAAGAAACTTCCTAAAGCTCAAGACTCCAGTTGCATTTTTTAAAAGCACTTTGTTGAGAAATCTTATTGAATAATAAAGTCAAAATACCAAGAAAATTATTTAAAAGCAATCTGGGGTTATTTATGTACATGTACTGAATTCAGGACATTTTCTTTACTTATTATGAAATATCAGTAGAATAATAATATTCCTTAGTCTACCCACATTACCTGAGGGTAATAGTTTTGGGATTTAGATTTTTCTGCTACAGTGACTGGGGATTTTCCAGCGGAAAGAGCTTAGTTAAAAACTCTTGATTGATGTTTAAACATTTTAAATGTTTAAAAAATACTGTATAGTGGGAAGGTTATTTGGCATGCATGTCCATATATGTTCTTCTTTCAATGCATTTCTGTGTCACTACCAGAATGCTTAGTCCTTTATCGCAGTTGCTGCTACCTCTGAATGTTTGTCTCTTATCTCCTTGTCTCACTTTTTCTAAGTTTCCCCAGAAAAGGCAGAGTGACTAGTGCACGTGTGACTATGGCAGCCAGCTGTGCTACTGGAAGGGGGAGAGGATCTGTGTCAGTCTTATTAATACCTGTTTTTTTCAGTCTTTGTCTGATATCAACCCTGCTGCAATTACATGGTTGTGTTCACTCACAGCATGTCATGGCAGCGATTCTGTTTTACTAAAATTTGCAGATATAGACAGCTTCATTTCAGGGTTACACCAGCAGGCTAAGGTGGTTGGGGGTATCTTGAAAGAGATAACGACTATGGAGAGTTACCTCTTTTGATGAGTTAGTCCTAGTCTAAGCGCTGCTACTTTAGGTTAAACAAGTGCATCCTTAGGCCATTAATTTATTATTGATAAAGACTCACACGCAAACGATGCTTTCTGGCCTGAAAACTTTTTGTCCCACCATCACAGTTGTTTTTGTGAAATATTTTGCAAACCCTTTGAAAAAATAATGAATTATTTATGTAATTTGCATATAGTAAGACTTATGCACAGGCTATACTAACATTTTTACGGAGCGCGGTGGGGGGTGGGGGGGGGCAGGCCTAAACTTGCCGTGCACCGCGAGTGCAGCTGCTCGCTCTGAAGGCCTCCTCGGCGCTGCCGTGTGTCTGTGAAACACGAGACCCTTTCCTACCATTCCTCACACCACGACGTTCACCTTCATTTGTTTTCCATCGCACTCTCTCGTGTGTTGACTCGTCACTTGGAGATACGCTGTCTTCTTCTGCTGTCAGCAAAAATTTTTTATTTTTCACTCTTTAAAGAGATGTTGTATAATTTACTTGAAATGTCATGTATCATTAGAATAGCGGTAACTGCAACACTAAATAAGTAACATATGGATGCACACGCAATGTAAAACTCTATATACACACATATATGTTTGCATCACTTGTAGCAGTCAATAATTTAATAACTACCAATAATGTAGTAGTGTGCCAATAACAATAAATTTCTCAGTTCTTAATGTAATAAAAGTCAACAATGTAATGAGTGACCATGGCAAAAAGTTACGATGTTATTGCTTGAGAAAATGTATTACATTATTGGGCAGTTGTTACATTATCGACTTCTATTATGTTACGAATGGAAAAATTGTTATTACCAGTTAATACATCATTGGTAGTTATTACATTATTGGCTGTTACAGCATCTGCATTTATCTTGAGCCAATGGACTGTTGATTGATTGATTGATTGTGTTATGAAAATGTTATTTTCCCCATATTTCCTCGGTGGCAAATCCTAGAATTGCACCTGATGGCAGCCCCCCTTCGCCCCATTACACACATCCTTAGTCTCAGATATCGATTCTCATGTTGGATGCCACCAAAGGACTGTGTACAGTAGCAGTTTGTCGCTGGCACTGCCTCCTAGTGGCATGATGAGATTCGCTGCTCGCGGCCCACCGCCCTCCTATCTGGGGGGCACCGTTTGTTGTTCTCACATGACAACCTGGAGGACGGGTGGTTTTGGGTTCCCTCCCTTCACGTTAAGTCACGGGGAGACATGAGGGTGTGATAGGATGAAAACCGACACATCAGTTACTGCCCCCCCTTTCATAAGCCATGTCATATAAGGGTGATTATTTAGATATGAGAATTTTTGGGTGGTCATATGGGTCATATTGTAAGAGGAAATTGCAGTGTGCAGTTCATGTGTAAAATCATATTTATCATGATAGGTAAAAGGTCTACATATCACATTGCTGAAGGCATGTGATTTTAATGGGAAAAACATCCGGATAACCCACCCCAGAGTGATTAACATGGACTGTTCTAGATTATGCATATGTATTAGTGTTTCAGATTAGAGACACATTTATTACAATATACTATTAGTTTATTATTGCAATATATTATTATTTTATAATTTGCTTTACTTATTTGAATGTAGGTACATTAGGCTTATGTTCTAGGAGTCACAGAACCAACAGTGACCCTGCAGGCCAGCAGATCGTATGAGGTAATGCTCTTTGGAGGTAAAATAGCAACTGTTATGCGCCTCCTTTATTAATGACTAATAACTATTGTGGGGGTTAAGCTGTGTTTCGCGGTGTATGAATGCTTGTACAAACTATGTGATTTTTTCACCCCAGAAAGAAATTATGCAAGTCATCCATTCAAAAGGCCACTGGAAAAATGGATCACTAGGATGTTTTGAAGCGTGGACATAAAATTTTGTGTGCCGAGTGTTGTGGGCCTATGTGAGCGAAATCAAACTGCAAAGGAATATGAAGGAATACTGAACACGAAGTGCTGTATTTGTATGTAAGAATAAGATTTATAATAAGATTTATAATGAGTTTATGAAACCTCTGATCACAGGGGACACTGAGCAGAGATCACCATAAAATTACCATGATACTACGGTAAATAAAAAAGGGCATCATTAAAAGCGAGTTTTGACAAAAGGGTGAGCTACAGTGAAGCTATTATTATTATTATTATTATTATTATTCATAATGATCACCTCATAGGCACTTTACGCTTCATAGTGAAGCTGGAGATGCACACATTTAGGAAAAAAGAGAGTAAATACATGTCAGAGTGTGTCTACAAACGTTAGTGAAGTTGACTTCCTTAAGAAGAGGAATAAGTTTGGAAATGGGATCACTTACGTTATTTCCAAAGCAGAAATTAAGTTCATTCATTCATTTATTCATTCACCCTCTCTACTGCTTGTCCTATACAGGGTGGCGGGGGTCTGGAGCCTATCCCAGAAACAGTGCACACAAAGCAGGGAATAATCCGGGATGGGGAGTCAACCCATCACAGCAGAAAATAAGGGTTTTATTTTAAGAAGTAGCATATCAAGGGATATCCCTAAGTGACAATAGGGTGATTGACATAAGAACAGTACAAAAATTGTGCAGTGTGCAGTTCCACAGTCCACAGTGTCAAATGTAGTAAGACAACATTAAACAGGTAAAGTCAGAATAAATACGGCTAATCAGGCGAGGAAGGAGATTGCAGCTCCACTGAGAGATCAAAAAGGCCCCTGATTGTGATTTCAAAATGCTCAGAGATTAGGGAGTCAGGTGACTTCAGTGCGGAGGCTGCAGAGATCTGGGAGTGTGTGGTGTGTGCAGGGATACACAAAGAAGGGAGAGGCAGGAAGGGCAAGGACTGCCAGTGAAGTCGCATAGCAGGACATAAATGCAGGTCACAGGCTGGGCCCTGAGCTGACTGGTCAGAGGGAGAGAGGAAGGGGGCGCTGTGCTGAGGAGAGGAGCAGAGTGAGAACAGAAGCTGCATGGATGCTTCCAGTGACAGAGGCAGCTGGAATCTGCAAAAAGGCAAGAACAATGAGAGAACAGCAGAGTAGGAAAACAGACAGCCATGCAAGAGGAACGGGGGGGAGTACTATCTGAACTACCATTGTGAGTGCATGAGTAATACATCAGAAATAGAGACAAAACCTCTCTAAAAAACATCGCTTAGCCCGGCCTGCTATGAGCACTGTACTAATACCATGTTCAAGATAAACAAGAGTGAAATTAAAAGCACACTGATGGACTATGTTTCAACAATAACGCCTACATGTTTCCGTTACACTGCTGTGTGAGCTTAGGAAGATATGAAATTCTTGCTTGGTGTGGGCGTATTTTTTTGTTGTATTTGACAAAATATCGGAGGTTGCTTCTTTGCACATGCTGTATTAAAATTCACAAATATTTAAAAATGTAATTTGGAGCATTATTCAGAAATATTAGGGTAAAATATTGTCTACTGCTTTTCATAAAGGAGTGTTTAAGTGTGGGTAAGTGATGTTCATTTTCTCAAAGAATTTGGCTGCATATATAATACTGACTTTTTCTGCTAAAGAAGTAAAACGATAGCTATAATGATAGGTATAATGATAGCTAATAACAACCTGTCCATAAATATATCTAAGCTTTCACTGAGTTTTTGATTGTATAGTTATGCTTTTATAGTAATTTTTTTAAAGTTATGCTTACTGTTGCTTAAATCAGACAACAGAAGTAATGCACATGTATACATTTCAAATACTAACCAGATGGGAAAAAATATGTTCTTGTATTTTAATGGTGTTTTTTAATGGTGGTGTATTTTATTGGTGTTCTTTAATGGTGGTGTATTTTAATGGTGTTTTTTAATGGTGGTGTATTTTAATGGTGTTTTTTAATGGTGGTGTATTTTAATGGTGTTTTTTAATGGTGGTGTATTTTATTGGTGTTCTTTAATGGTGGTGTATTTTAATGGTGTTTTTTAATGGTGGTGTATTTTATTGGTGTTCTTTAATGGTGGTGTATTTTAATGGTGTTTTTTAATGGTGGTGTATTTTAATGGTGTTTTTTAATGGTGGTGTATTTTAATGGTGTTTTTTAATGGTGGTGTATTTTAATGGTGTTCTTTAATGGTGGTGTATTTTAATGGTGTTCTTTAATGGTGGTGTATTTTAATGGTGTTCTTTAATGGTGGTGTATTTTAATGGTGTTTTTTAATGGTGGTGTATTTTATTGGTGTTCTTTAATGGTGGTGTATTTTAATGGTGTTTTTTAATGGTGGTGTATTTTAATGGTGTTTTTTAATGGTGGTGTATTTTAATGGTGTTTTTTAATGGTGGTGTATTTTATTGGTGTTCTTTAATGGTGGTGTATTTTAATGGTGTTTTTTAATGGTGGTGTATTTTATTGGTGTTCTTTAATGGTGGTGTATTTTAATGGTGTTTTTTAATGGTGGTGTATTTTAATGGTGTTTTTTAATGGTGGTGTATTTTAATGGTGTTTTTTAATGGTGGTGTATTTTAATGGTGTTCTTTAATGGTGGTGTATTTTAATGGTGTTTTTTAATGGTGGTGTATTTTAATGGTGTTTTTTAATGGTGGTGTATTTTAATGGTGTTCTTTAATGGTGGTGTATTTTAATGGTGTTCTTTAATGGTGGTGTATTTTAATGGTGTTTTTTAATGGTGGTGTATTTTAATGAACGGGCTCCTCATTTTGATTTGCTCGTGTCACACTGACTGCCCTTCATGTCACATTTGTTCTTTTTCTCCCCTTTGGTAAGTCAATGCAGAACCGAAACAACAGGCCAAAATGCGGACAGCTTACTCTACAAAGAGCAAGTTGAGGGAGGCATAAAAAAGAATTTCCCCACGGGGACAATAAAGGATCGATTATTATTATTATTATTATTAAATTGACTGTGTGCCAAATATTGATATTTCCAGCAGAAAGTATCAGAAAATATAGATAAAGGGTGAGCATTGTTAAAATGGGACACTTTCTGAAAATTTGTTTTCTACAAAAATCATCTCAATTTCTTGAATCCCAACTTGATACCGTCTAAATACATTAATGCCCCTAGAACACTATATAGAACAGGAAATAACGTATTACTAAACAAATATACTAACTGCAAAGTTTAATGGTCCCATTTCACCAGCTGTGCCATTTTCACAATACTCACCATATTCAAAAGCTTTGCCAAATACATCCTTTCTTACACTCAATGACTACCAACCCATTACAGATATTTACTTGATGTGATTATATTTGTCCTCATATGGAACATAACATGCATTTTACAAAAGAGTCAGCAATAAAATACATGGCAATATAATTAAAACATTGCCATGGCTCATGTTTAATAGAAATGCAGATTTCGCAGAAGGACTATGAAATATTCCACGGGTTAAATATTCACATTTTAAATGTCAGTCCCATCACATGCCTCAACATGCGCTTTCAGTATATTTTCACCTAAAAGGATGCTTGTTGATGCATGTTATAATTTTCAGAAATGACAAAACATCTTGCTGCTAAAAACCTATAAAAGAGTACATTTGGATGGTTTTTCATTTATATTAATTGTTTCTTAAAGTTAATTTTTTTTTCAAGCCAAATATACACAATGACAAAGCTAAACTTACTGAGAAAACTATATTCTAAAATTCTGTGTGTGTGACATACCACGTGACATAAAGTTCGATGGTAACCTGTCATTTACTGAAGCCACTCTCTTGGTTTGATGATTTTCTTTAAAGATTTGATTATATTTTAGGTGTGAAATTCTCACATTGGTCTATAGGTGATGTATAAAGTGTATAATCCCTCTCTGTTTGGTAAAATATATATTGCTGAGGAAGATTTGAATTATTATTATTTTTTTTTCATTTAATGCATCAGTTCCACCAGGGTGCTGTAAACGCACCTTCCTTTACCTTGTTTTTCAAGCTCAAAGATATCAGACTGCATGCTAATGACGGCCTATGGCTGTGAATCTCATTAAGCGCATGGATATCACCATGAAATATTTACTAATTATTTTGCAAGTATTTTGCAGTGCGGCTCTTCACTTCTTCTGGAGAGCTGGCTTTGCCGGCGCTATTTCTGGGCCTGAGAACAGGTCAAAGAACAATGAAGCATCTTATTATGTGGGAAGTCTCACTAATGTTTTATGTTGGTTAGGCTGGTGTTCTAGATAAGTGCATCATTTCTTATTCACATTTTGCATTTCTCATTGATGTTATAAACACTGAAACCTGGTACACCAGATGGGCAGCCCCCCCCCTTACCGGACACTTTATCGGAAACACCTGCGCAGTTGCTCGTACATCTAATTAGTCAATCATGTGGCAGCAGCTCAGTGTATAAAGTCATGTAGACACAGGTCAACAGCTTCAGTTAATGGTCAAATTAAACATCAGTATAGTGGAGTACATTCTGATCTTTGTGACTTTGATCCTGGCATGGTTGCTGGTGCTAGACAGGGTGGTTTCAGTATTTCAGAACCTGATCTCCTGGGATTTTTATGCACAGCAGCCTCTAGTGCAGGGGTGTCAAACTGCAGTCCTGTGTGGCCGGAGTCCTGTGTAGCTTAGTTCTTTCCCTGTTCCACCATAAATGATTCAGCTCCAGAGCTGCATGGTAATTAGCACAAGGAGATGAATCAGGTGTGTTAAATGAGGGGAAACCTAAAAATGTGTAGGGCTCCGGCCCTCCAGGACTGGAGCTTCACACCCCTGATCTAGAGTTTACAGTGAATGATGTGAAAAAAATGTAGTGAGGTGGTTTGAGCTAACAGAAAGTCTAAAATAACTCAAATAACCACTCTTTACAAGAGTGTAGAGTAGAAAAGCATCTCTGAATGCACAACCCGCGGAACCTCGTGGCGGATTTGCTACAGAAGCAGATGACAGCATTGGGTTCCACTCTTGTTAGCTAATAACAGGAAAGTGAAGCTTTAGCAGACACTGGCTCCCTGAAGCTGTATCTCAATTTCGGTTGGAATTTGCAGACGGTTGTATCAGAATGTGCAGTAAACAGCATGAAACGATGGACCCAGCCTGCCTTGTGTCAAGTTCAGCCTGGTGGTTCTGGGGTAATGATGCAGGGAATGTTTTTCTGGCACACAATGAGCTCGCTAATACAAGCTAAGCATCGTATAAATGCCGCAGCCTGACTGAGTATTGCTGTTGACCATGTGCCTCGCTCTATTGCCATAATCTTGTAATGGTTACATCCAGCAGGATAATGCACCGTGTCACAAAGCACGAGTCATATCATACTGGCTTCATGAAGATGACAATGAGGTCAGTGTGCTTCAATGGCCTCCACAAAGTATACATGTTTTATGAAATAAATTTCTCTCTGGAGTGGAATTCTTCCTTAGTGTGGCACCTCAAATACATCGATTTTCCAGCCTTTTATCCTGGGTTGGGGGGGGGGGGTGCCCTCATCACAACATGCATGGTTCCCCTTCTGACCCCCCTAAATACGTATGCTGCTTGGGTCTGGAATACTAAATGCATTATTATTATTATTATTATTATTATTATTATTTTATTTTTATTGTTATTATTTAGATTTCTATATGTGGGCTAAAATGACGTGTGCTGTGAGGCAAAACACAAACATAAGCACATTTCCTTGACAGACCCTTAACGCAGGTGTGCAGGGTGGTCGAGTCGCTTCAGTTGGTGAAAAGCAAAGTTAACGACAGAAGAAAATGATCAAGCTTGTGGAAACAAGACAGAAATCAGAGTGAGTTACATATTTGTAAAATCTTGCATAAATAACTTATTGGTTTTTAAAATTGTCTTTTGCCTCTCAGTGCTCATAATAGTGTAGTACTTGGATGACATTAAGGTCAAATGCATCTGCCCCCCCCAACAGAACAACTGGTCACAGTCGCCCACCCCAAGGATTCAAACCCTGAACCCAACACAGGGAGAATGTGCAAACATCATGTACTTGAGGCAGAGGCAGGAATCAAACCCTGAACCACGGGGCTGGGGGGGGGGGGGGGGGGGTCCTGACCTACAGTCAGTTCTTCTTTGTTAAGTGCATTATTTGTCCTTTCTGACAAGTTTAGTGCATGTTATTATATTTATATTTATTTATCTGCCAGACACTTTTGTCATATGCAGCTTCCACGAAGGTACTTGACATACCCCCCCATCTTTAGATCTTTACAGCTACAGCACAGGGAGTATCTCTCACATTCCCGCTTAAGGACCTGCTGAGTTTCTGGCTTTCACCGAATTCTTTACTAATTAGCCCTTGAACTGGATCTGGCTAATAATACAGACAAGCAGAGATATCCTTTGTCCTTTTCACTGTCACTGCCTTCCAGAACACTGGAAATATTTGTCTCCAGGCAGGCCAGTTATCTGGAGGGCTCCCTGTGATGCAGTGCACTGTCAGGCCTATGTTGCCAGGCCTCTTAGATCACTTTGAAAGCATCCTTAAATTTCAAGTACTCACTTTTGACAGTATTGACTCAGTCCTACTTAGGGTAACATATTACATATGGAAATGAGTCTTCACTTTTAATTTTAGTTGGGGCCTACCATTAAATTACTTTAAAATAAAAATATTAAACAAAATGAAGCATGACTCATACATACAGTACATTGAATATCAGCGGTATTGTCACTCAGCAGCATTTAAGCAGCAGTACAAGTTGGTTTTAAAATATTTTGTGACCAGGTGTAAGATCTTTTTTTTACCAGCACAGAGGTTTTTCAAGTTCAAAGAAATGGAATTTGTGCTGCTACTGGTGTGAAGCAGACACTGCTCAAGTTGCTTACTTGAGGCCATATCCTGTGTGCTTTTGCTTTTATGTGGCCGAAAGGCTGCTTTCTGTTTTTCGCTGTCACATTTACATTTACATTTACATTTACAGCATTTGGCAGACGCCCTTAGCCAGAGCAACTTACATAAGTGCTTAGAAGTCTCATTAGTGAAGACATTCCAATACTGGTTCAATAGAACCTGGCCAAGAATCACACATTGTCTTTAAAATGATACTTGCAGGTAATGCTAGTCAGGTACTGCATTTCAGGTACTGCACGTCAGGTAATGCACGCCAGGGTCTGCATGTCAGGTAATGCACGCCAGGTAATGCATGTCAGGTAATACACATCAGGTAATGCATGTTAGATAATGCACGTCAGGTAATGCACGTCAGGCAATGCAAGTCAGGCAATGCATGTTGAAAGATAGTTCCTGCATTTCAGAAGATACTTGGGTGGTTAAGTTAACTCACATAACACAAATGCAGCATATTTTGCTATTTGCATATTTTAATTACATTTTAAAAACATGCTGAATTTTAATCAGTTTAGCATGATATGTCACCATTATTGTTGTTATATTTTATATGATTTTTTAAGATTTATATCCATAATGATATTATCATCAAAGTAAAGCAGTAGTACATCGATATAATGATAATCCATTTATCTAACCTTTAACTGTACAAAAAGGTAATGAGGTAAGGCCACAGTAGTGGCTCAAAATTATTTTAATTGAAAGCACAGTTCTTTACTTATTTACAGTGCTGTCTGTACTACTGGATACTGTTTTATGAAAGACTGTTTCATATAGATAGAACCACTGAAACTACAAACACCAACAACAAAGGAAGCACTTCATGTATGGAGCTTGATGCTCAAAGGCACTATAATTAAAAAAGAAAAAACTGAAACACACGCAGACCCATTATGGGCGAGAATACAGGGGTTTCCCAGAAGCTGCTGGCAAAACTGAACACACTACGAGACCAATACTGTCATCATCTTTCCACTTGTCCTGTGCGTGAAGATAGAGAACACAAACACAGAGCCCTGTGCTGTGGCCCAGTGCCAAAGCTACATCCAGATGGAAGGTTAGACTGGGGTTTCCACCGTTCTCCCCACCACAGCAGGCAGGACTGGCAGGACTTGGCCTTAGCTGTTTGAATGCTTAAGCCCATTGGCCAGACAATAGGAGTTGGGGGGAGAGAATGGATGCTTCCTTCCTTTCTTCCTGTCGAGTGTTCTGCCTTGGCGAGCAGATTCAATGGCCCTCATCTCCGCAGCAACGGAACACCACAGCGCCGACTCAGACTGACAAAGAGCCAATTCTAATTGCCCGTCTGTCAAATTGTTGCACTGAGATTTTCCTTTTGGTTGCTTGAACACCAGTAGGACCATGCGCCTGTGCGGGAATCAGGGAAGCAGGGCAAATACACCGATTAGACAAAAAAGGTTTGTTTAAAGAATGCGTGTCAATGAGGGGGAATTGATTTTGTTGGTCAATTTTAAGTATGCATTAAAATTAGAAAGGAAAAGAGAACCACACAGGGTATCCACCTATAGGCTATAAATCTGATAATACAGGCACAAGGTCTTTTGGTGCAAAACCGCAATGCTTCACTTATTTAATGCTGTTAAATTGTTTTTGTTACTCACCTAGCAACGTGCATTTGACTGACTTATTTGTATCCCAACAAATGGAGCAGAGTTCACTTGCATTTTATTATCAATGAAGCAACATAATCACTTGATACTAAGTTAAATTCAATAAAATTATGTCTATCCTACTAAAGTCCTAGGCGATTCATTTAACTGATAATAATTTTAAAAGGGAGTATTTGTTTACTTTAATTTATAAGATTTATATTACATCCTAGAACACATATAAATGGAAGTACATCTACATCCTTAGGGACAATCATAGTTATAGTATTAAATATGTTTCTGATGCATTCCGGTAAAATCACACACTATTGTACATGATATTTTTTCCAAGTAATTTTTGTACTTTGAGATTATAATATTAATAATAATAATAATATATTATTAGAATTACTGTTTGGCCCTTTGCACCCAACCAGAAGAGGTCTTGCATGACATGTGGATTTATGCCTGGTTTTTCACCCCTAATAACTTGGGGCCACATCAACAACAGACTGACGATCCCTGATCCCTGATCCAGTTCATGCTAAGCTTGCTGTAGATTTTTAAGGCAAGATCAATCAGAACACAAATTAAATGGAAAAAAAAAAACAAACATATGCAAGTTCAAAGTCCCCCGAAAGAATACCAAGTAGGGGCAGGTAGCGGAATAGCCTAGACAGTTACAGGAGCCAAAAGCATAGGGAGTGAGAAAAAAATAGAAATAAAAGCCTGGATGTGGGGTAGACTGTCAATCTTTTGCAATTTAAGACTATTTAACCCTTTGCCTCCAAGATTAACTTATTAGTTAGCTGATAACTTATTAAGCCAAATCACTTCTAGCGGTAATAAGTGAGCTAATTCTGACATGCGTTATTATCAAGTTCCCCTTAAAAATTAGACAGAGAACCAGAAACCCATGTGTAGACCAATTGCATGGCACAAATGATATTGTCTGTTTGTTTACAAATACCATCTGCATGAAAAATTCTAGGGGCAATAACAACATAAGATGTTTAGTGTTATAAATCAACTCAATGTGCAGGACTTATGTATTAATGTAATCATATCCATCCACAAATAAATGCACACTCAGTTAGGGTCACCATATAAACAACAATAAATTTCTTTAAATAGTTTAATAATGAGATTGGGCAGTAATTACCACTCTCTGTGGAGAGATTCTTGTAGCACGATTGCTGACCTTTGGGTACTGAATTAGCCTGTACACAAGCCATCTGGTACACAGGTTGTGTAATGGGACTTACTGGAAAGCGGAGGCACTGTGCGATGTTCACTGCACGATGTGCCTTTAAGTTAGCTATGAGAATGCTCGCTAAATCCTTCTTCTTCTTTGTAGCTGCCAGATACATACTTGGAAACAATTAAGATTAGAGCAATTTAACGTACTTAGAATGGCACTCATCCAAGTTCAGGCTCCCCCACGATTACTATATAGAGTTATTGTATTAACTTTTGCCAAAAAGCACTTCTGAAGTACTGCCACAAATCTGCCTGCACACACACACACACACGCGCACACACACACACACGTACGCACATGTAGGATATATATATCCTTATGGGGACCACTCATTCATTTCAATGGGAAAAATGCTAACACTAACTATGACAACCTTAACTCCTACCCTGCCCTAATCATAACCATAAGTAACCTAACAAAATACAAGAGTTTTTGCATTTTTAGTTTTTTCATAGCAGTCACCGGTTTTTATAAAATAGAGTTTTCCCTTATGGGGACCAGGAAACCGGACCCCATAAGGGGAAAAAAATCACGTTATGGGGACATTATGTGCACACACACGTACGCACACACACACACACACATACACGTACGCGCACACAAACAAACAGAACAAAATGCATGAATAAAAACAGTGGAAAAACCAAATCAACCCCATGCAGAGTTTCTCTTATCTCTGGGACAGTCTCCATACACTGTGATCAATATTACGTGCAGCTTCATACATGTATTGTCTCATTACTGACTTGATGCCAACTTAATTCAGATTTGCCTGATGAAAATTTGCTTTTATGAAAATTCTTAAAGAGTGTTATCATATGGGTTTTACTGTATTATCTATCTATCTATCTATCTATCTATCTATCTATCTATCTATCTATCTATCTATATACAGTACTGGGCTAAAGTCATAGCCAGTCAAAGGAAATATTTAAAGCTATTTATTTGGGTAGTAATTATACATGCCCAGAACAAAAACACAATTTAAAATCTCGTGGCCTGGCATGATGGAGACTGCTTCAGCCCCCAAACCTCTCCTCAGGGCCACCCCAGTCATTCCATGTACAGTATTTGACCAATTTTATCACAAGCTCATGCAAGTAATTAATTGAAATAGTTCAAAATGTCAATGAGGTATAGATTAGCCATACAAGGTGTGCTAGTGGAGCGAGAAACATTCATGGGGATGCAGGACGGCTGCAACAAGTACTGGGGCGACTTTGGGGGAGGTTTGAAATGGCTAAGCTGACACACTTTGACAGACATAATGGCAAAGTATTACACCAACAGGAAGATGCATGACTGCCTAAGACTTTTGCACAGTACTGTGTATGTGTGTGTGTGTGTCTCTCATTAGGGGCTTTTTAATTAGTAACACCTTTGCAATAAGATAAAACACCAAACATTTGTGTTTAGTATCCCTTTGGAGCCAGTGACTATAATTGTAATTAATAGCAAAATGACAACAGCACAACTGAATGTCAAAAAAATGTCCCAAAAAAAAGACACTTTATAAAAAGAAAATTCATGGAAGAAATATGCAAATGTGTAGCAGATATGTGCAGATATGTTAAATATTGCTTGTCAATGGATTTTTTTTATGAAACCAATGCATTTGTATAATTTTTACAGGCTTAAGCAAGAGTCCCAATACTTTCTGTGAGCTCTGTATATATGTACAGATATATTTGGGATGAAGTGCACATGTAAGATGGATGCAGGATTTGTTCACTGAACACGCTGTACCTGTGAGTTTATTGCTCTCACTGAAAAGTTTGGAAACTGCCATCTCCCATTTCCTGTGCTAACTAAGAAGTTATTAAAAAGTTATTCATCCTAATTGCGGTTATTAAATGAAAGTTTTTAAAGTGCAATCTAGTTGTTACTGAACAGAAACACAGACAACATGTACGTAGAATTTTGTTTCAAAATGTTAATGTATTTTCTATTTTATAGAGATCAGCACTGAATGTAACATTTTTACAAAGGTATATTTTAATGGGCATTTTTATGATGCCACCCAAATAAATATATATTTTTATTATTAAAATATAATTCAAATAAATATATATTTTTTACACTAGGAACATTTTTTTGTTTTGGAAAATATAGATTCTTTAGATCATTTTACAATTTGAAAGTGTTTTAAGGGAGACTGTAAAGGTTATGCTTTTGCCTTAAACAGAGGTCAAATCTAAAACATGGATTCACATTAAAATGATATGTACATGCCATATATCCACACAACTACACATGCATGTTAAATCAAGGTGCATTTCGGCTCACTAAACCATAGAAAAATAAAACATCTTTTATAAGAAAATGGCCGTTGGCTAATAAACATTTTGCATCAGCTATTCAAACATGGATCGGCGGGACTAGTTTATAGCTTTATGTATTTCATCAAATCTGTCAGAATAACGTTCTGAGAGTTTTCGTAATTGTTCCTTTTTAAAACCGCGGGAACAAGTAAAACACTGTGTTCTGCGTTGCATCCTTAAGGAATGCCACAGACCGGCGTGCAGCACATTAATGGGACTGCGGCGAGATGGGAACCTGTCGCCGATACCGATACTCGCATTATGTCGGCTTCTTGACGGGTCGACATGCTTTACACCTGCAGCCCGGCCTCTTCGCGCTGTCGTAGCAGCTCTGGCATAGCTTAAGGCAGCCCTTCGCCGGGAGGTAACACCACATGCATGGAAGCAGGAGAGACAGGACGCCCAAGGCTGCCCAGCGCACACAGCGCTTGGATTGGCCGCAGGAGCACGGGTCGTCTGCGCAGACGTCCTCGTCATCCGTGGAGCAGTGGTAGAACAGGCACTTGGCACAGCAGAGGCAGGTGCTGTAGTCGACGGCGTCCTGCGCAGAGCAGACGCAGCGGCGGTCGCAGAACCAGCAGGAGGGCAGCGTCTGCGGGCCGGTGCACTCCTCGCACCTGCAACTCCCGCAGTCCTCACAGACATACCTGTGCCCGCTCGACTCCGCACCCCCAGCGGGCATCAGCTTCTCGGCCTTGGCCTCCAAGCGCTCAGGGGCCCCAACAACCTCCTCCGCAGGGGATGGTTCCAAGAGTCTCTGGCCCGACGACGTACTGCTGGTGCTTGTCCTCGGACGATTCCGGGAACCACAGCTCGTAGTGCTCATGGACCGGGCCAAAGCGGCTGGTGGGGGGGATGAGTGATCCTGGGGGTCCTGTTGCGGCCCACCCAGGATAAAGTGGTCCTGGTCCTCATCATTCAGGCCTTGTGCTAGCTCTGCTTTGTGCAGACTTGGTTGCTCGGTAACCGGTCTGCCCCCAGGCCTGGGTGCCACCATGGGACCCTCAGTGTACTCATTGGTACTTCTGACAGTCTGGATCTGACTCAGGGAAAGTGGCTGAAATCGCCGCCCCAGGTCGTCCCTGGAATGGAGCTCAACAGGCTGTGAAGTTCTGCCGCTATGGAGCTCAGCCTGCAAGCCGGCAGACTGGCCGCCATTTGGAGTTCTGCTCTCCATCTCTATTCAGAAGAAGGCTTCCTCTGACATTCATCGAACACATCTGAACTCCTGAATGAAACACACACACAGAAAACAAGTTAGCTGATAAAGATTCTCAAAATACAAAATACATGCCTCATATACCTAGGTTATGATTTGCAAAAGTAGATTCTCAGCATATAATGCGATATAACAATCAGAAAGGTTGAGCAGAAAATATGCACTGTGGGTCCTTACGGCCAAACCATTACTTATGGCTGAAATACCTAACCAGAAGCATCATATTATCATATTTGCACACATCTGCCAGCAATCCATGGCTCCAGATGTAGCCTTCCCAGGTATCTGCTGAGACGTCCACAGGCCTCTTAGCGGCCAGCCAGCTGCAAGCAACAGATTCAACACACCACTCGACTAACTACCTCTGCAACAGGACTGTGTGACCTGCAGGGAGTAACAGAGGAACTCACACCTACGGGCCCATAGACATCCTGGCATGACTTCGGGTTCGGAGAAGCCAGCGCTGCGTAACATGACTCTAAGGCAGAATGTGAGGCCCGAAGATCAGCAGCAGACCACAAATACCGGCTACTCTCATGCATTCTAATAAATAAAAGCAAACTATCCTCTTTTCTCAAAAAATAAATTTTAAATATTTAAAACGGCCATATTAGTACTGTCGGGAAAATTTATCAGTCGCGGCAGAAGAGACCACCCCCCCCCAACGCTTTAAAGGTCAAATATAACCTATCAGTAAAGTTAACAAAAAATACGAAATTGACAAATATTTGCTGTTACGTTCGTTTTCGGTTACATTGTTCTGGCACATGTTTACAGCAGCACCAAACATAAAACCGTAACTTGAGCCAAACGAAAACTTATCAGAACATAATATGCGTAATAAAAAATGAAAATGGCAGCAAGGGTATTATGCATAAAAAGCATAAAGCTTGAAAATCATCTTCAATAAATTTACGAATCATGATTTATTTTCAGAAAATTCACGAATTCATGAATTAAAAAGTTAAAAGCTATTTAAAAAGTTGCTGCACCCCCCCCCTTTTTTTGGTCTTTGAACAAAAATCCGTTTACTGAGGGTGACAGTCTGTCACCGGGGGTGGGGGGGGGGTTCCTTTAAAGGTTAACAGACTGTGCTGATTAATACAAAACAATTAGTTGAACTGTAAAAAAAAAAAAAATCAAATACTGTTCCTAGGTGACAGAACAAAAAGCAAAACCAAATAGATCATTTGTCAACAACTCTGTCGGCTGCGTGTCTTAATGTATATCCTGCTTTGTGTTTATCCATCGAAGCCCGATTATTGGGAAAATAATGATGAATCTGGTAGAGAATTACTTGACAGATATAAACTTAAGGTTAAGGGGGAAATATCACGACGCTGGATTATCTGGATGACTGTTAACCAACTCTTTCCCTTCCATGTACCCAACTGCAGCACGTAAATACTAACTATATAGAAATAAACGAAAGTGATCAACAAAACGAAATTTAATGCAATGCCGCGGAGTTACAGCGCTGGGAAAGCAGATGAGCAACAGGCAATGGAAAGTTCTGCTTTGTAAGGCACAGCCCCAGGTGAAGACAGTCATTAAGAAATGCGTCTAAATTAATAACATGACTACAGACATAATCTTTTATGTATTTATATACTGTCAGTGCGTGCGCATTGGTGCACACTGCATGTATATATCGGTTAATGTACATGCAAGTACAATCGATATTTTTTCAGAAACGGACTTAGGAAACGTCGATTTACATAATAAATATAATAAAATAAGCACTCACCGTGGTCGTGCCGCTGCCACCCGCCTTGTTTGGGGTCTGATGCAGCGTAATCCAATGCAAAGACACTGTCCGCCTAATACCATTTATGCGTATAAGTCAAATCCATTTTTTAGTGATTGGGTTAATTTTCTAAGTACAGTTCGTTTTTTCTTTTTTAAATCAAGAAAACGCGAAAGCCCACCCTTAATTCCGGTGATCACGACGAAGAGAGATACAGCAAAGAACTGCTGAATAAACTAGACGGCTACTTGCTTGGTCCAAGTAAATAATTCGCCTTGCAGGCATTTCGGCACAAGGCGATTGTCGGCAAACCAACACGGTGCCTGCGATGTGCTGCCTGCGATGTGCTGACTGACATGTGTCTTGCAGAGTCCGTGGACGCCTCTGAGCTCCTGAAATGTTGGGCTGTTTTCACACTGGGGTGCTTTCAAGTTTTTCTCATCTTTTTTTTTTTTTTTTTTTTTTTTACTGGCTCTTTCCGGAGGAGGTCGGGTCTGTGCAGTGCATGGCGTCATGTGGCAGTGCGAGGGAACAGGCCGCTTGTTGTCCCAGAGGATATATCGTATCCGGTCCTGGCTTGTTGGCTCGACAGGACTCGCATTCATGTTCTTACGTGCCAGTGTTTGCGCTGGGCTGCTGGGGGAAACGCATAATATTGCATAGGCAAAAATATAATTATAAAAAAACTATATATAACTCTAACATCTTGATACATGTTTTTCATTACCCCCCCCCCCCCCCACTTTATGTTGAATTGAAAGCTTTTTTTTTTAAATAGTTCCCAGCTTTAAGCATGATCATTTTATTCACATCTCATTGCTATCATAGGAAGGTATTGGTGACTGATATTGAAGAATAAGAGTTATTTTTGAACTTTGCATCCCCAGTTCTTGACCGCCTATGATTTTTACGTCAGTCACCCACCGAGCAGCCAGAGGAATCCCCACTATTGCCTGATTTTCGGTGTACTTCAGCTAACGGTATGGTTGGAGCTTCCTCTACTCAGCAAGGTCACTTCCTGAGTGGGCGGTTTGGTCGTGGCAGTTATGCTGTCGGCGTGGAGTGGAGATGTCGGGGTATTTCCATAGCGACACCCAGTCCATGCTATTTGTACGAATGAGAAATGAGAGAGGACTTATGTGACTGATAACACTGGGTTCATAGAAAGTGTGTAATAGCCCGTTTTCATAACAATGTTATGCTTAGTCATTTTATGGGTTGCTGTAATACCTAGTGACAATTAATGGATGGAAAAGATGAGAGTTTAACATTGCGTGGAGATGCTTTGCTGATAACTAGTCAAGTCTGACCCACAGGACATGGAGCTTATGTAGGGATCAGTGGTCAGCTGCCAGCGTGGACCTCGATTCGTATGCTTCCCTTTAACACTCTTCATTTGTTTGCTTTTTATACCTTTCTGTAATTTAACCATTCATTCATTTTGTATTCTGCTTGTCCATTTTTGGGTTTCGGGTGAGCCTCTTCCGGACACAAGGTAGGGAATAAATAACCCAGGACGAGCTGCCAATCCATGGCAGGGCACACTCACCATTCACGCACACATTCACACTTACGGACAATTTGGACAATCCAAATCATCTTAGCATGTTTCGGGACTGTGAGAGGAGAGGAAACCACAGACGACATGGGGAGAATCCCACATTGAAGCATTTAAAAGAATTGTCTAAAAGAATAACACTGATTTTTAATTGTTGATCTTTCAGTCCACTTCTAGTTTGAATACGTCACCTTTGCAGGTTGGGTAGCAGAGCCACCTCCTGGGTCACCATCCCAGCTCAGCTCTCGTGTGTGGAGTCCTCATGTTCTCCCTCTGTCAAGCAGCTTTCCTCTGGGTTATTGAGTTTCCTCCTGTAATTTAAAGGCTTGCAGTGTAACTTGGTCATAGTGTCGGATCATATGCGGGCGTGAATTTGCCCTGCGACAGTCATCCAGGGAGCATTGCAAGCTTCTGCCCTATGCTGCCTGAGCTAATCCCCCCACTCCCGAGCCCCTGATCCAGACAGTAATTATAAGGTGGATGGATGGATGGATGGATGGTCATATGAATAATTGAATGGATGGATGGATTTTGGTAGCAAAACAGAATTAGTGCCCTCTGGTGGGGATTCTTAGGCATGATTTTTTTTTATGTGCAGTAATTCAACCAATTTAAATTACCTGTTACTGTGTTTTATATGTAAGAAAATTGTTGTATTGTTCTTATTGTCTGTTATTTTTATACATGTTACATTCAGTTATTTAAATACATTTTTATTTTATTGTTTTGGCAGCATATACTGTACACTGTAATTTTCCTATAATCTGGATATATTGGAAATCATGCATAAAACTCATTAGTCCATCCTCTCATCTTTCATATTTACATATGCAGTGCAGGGTTATGGTGAGCTTAGAGCCGTATCCACAGAAACATTGGGCAGGAGGCAGGAAACAGGCTAGACAGGAAACATTATAGAAAGGAAGATCCTAGAGAGGGAATAACTTAGACTGGGAACATCACAGAGAGGAAACTTCTGAGATAGGGAACATCAAAGACAGGAAACATCCTAGACAGGGAACATCAAAGACAGGAAACATCCTAGACAGGGAACGTCAAACACAGGAAACATCCTAGACAGGGAACGTCATAGACAGGGAACATCAAAGACAGGGAACATCAAAGACAGGAAACATCCTAGACAGGGAACGTCATAGACAGGGAACATCAAAGACAGGAAACATCCTAGACAGGGAACGCCATAGACAGGGAACATCATCGACAGGGAACATAATCGACATTGAAGATCTTAGTCAGGGAACATTTTACATAGGGAACATCATAGACAGGGAACGTCATAGACAGGGAACGTCATAGACAGGGAACATCATCGACATTGAAGATCTTAGTCAGGGAACATTTTACACAGGGAACGTCATAGGGAACGTCATAGACAGGGGAACTTCCGAGACAGGGGAACGTCCGAGACAGGGGAACGTCTTAGACAGGGGAACGTCCTAGACAGGATGCTGCTAGGAAAAAAAAAGAAAAAAAAGCTTGTCATGTTCTTCAGGACCAGTGAGAGGAAATAAGACTATTTTACACAGGTTTTCAGATTTTAAATTTACCTTCAGCCGAGAGACATAAGCTGTCTATGGGGTTAAATAGGAGGTCATTGTCATAACAATCATTATGTGAGCCAGCTATTTTTACACGACCGTGACTCCTGTATTCCAGTGTCCCAGCCTCCCTTTTTACATCATACTGGGAGAAGTAGCTGGCAAGGGCATTGTTTTGAGATACTCCCACTGCCATGAAACAAGGAAGTCAGTAAAAGCTATGAGGCAGAAAGTGGGATGAAGTAAAAAAAAAATTAAATGAAACCCTGCTTTCATCCCTCCTCACCGACTTCTGAAATTGATGCTAATCTCTGAACTTTATCAGTGAATCCTGATTCTCAAGCTGCACAGCTAAATAGTTGGTGAGATAAAATGCTGGTTTGGGCATGGGCTGAATGTGAAGATGATTTCTTTTTCATCTAGTGGTGTCACAAGTCTTCTGAAGGTCTTTCCTTGACAATCTTAGAGGCTTCCTCTATTTTTATATTTGACTTCTCAGTTTCAGTGACTAATTATGGTTGATTGTACATGCTATGTGGGGATTCATTTAACATCAAAGTCTAACTGACTTGGCATCAAAGTACACTGATCTGTTATTTAGTAACTGGAATTACTTGCGATATAGATATGATTTTAGCCTATGCCAGCCACTGGGTGGTTGTGTAAAGGTAATTTATTATATGGATAGTGTTCTAAAATGGTTAAAAAATATCATAAACTACAATAAAGCTAGATTATTTAATTTAATGATGTTTTGCATTAGTATATATTTGGACATTTTTCCCACAAACACATACCTTATCCCTAATGTTAAAAGTGGATCACATGCTACACCACGGCTTGCTGAGTATGGAGCTGCGTAGCCGCAGTCCGGTCAGAGTGCCCATGCTGACCCCTGGTCCACCACCAAAAGCACCTGCAATGAGCATGTGAGAGTCAGAACTGGGCCACGGAGCAAGATGGATGAAGGTGGCCTGGTCTGATGAGTCACATTTTCTGTTACATAATGTGGATGGCTGGGTGTGTGTGCGTCATTTCCCTGGGGAAGAGATGGCACCAGGATGCACTATGGGAAGAAGGCAAGCCAACAGAGGCAGTGTGATGCTCTGGGCAATGTTCTGCTGGGAAACCTTGGGTCCTGGCATGATATGGATGTTACAGTACTTTGACACGTATCACCTGCCTACACATGCTTGCAGACCAAGTACACCCCTTCATGGTAACGGTATTCCCCGATGGCAGTGGCCTTTTCCAGCAGGATAATACACCCTGTCACACTGCAAAAAATGTTCAGGAATGGTTTGAGGAACATGAAATAGGGTTCAAGATGTTGGACAAGCAAGTCCGAGCCATGGAGTCCCCACCTCGCAACTTGAACAGCTACCATAGGAGACCTTCAGAGGTCTTGTGGACTTCGTGCTTCAATAAGCCAGAGCTGTTTTGGTGGCAGGAGGGGTCCTACACGATATGAGGCAGGTGGTTCTAATGTTACGGCTGATCATTGTGCCTTTTGTATAGGTGCCTTGTGCATGTAATAGTGGCTAATTTGCAACGTATCAGCCATATGTTACAGTTGAAATATTGTTCTGTTCAGCATTATAAAGGTGTAACCTTTAATGCTGAATTGTGATACACATTACAATCTCTAGTATGAGTTCATGCTCACAGTTGCCATTTCGTTCTTAATTTGCTTCATAATTGGGATGAAGGGGGGTTTCAGTAATTGCTTTGCTTTCCCCCGGAGCTGGGCATATGGTGTGGGCGTCACCCCCGACCCTGTGCTCCGCCGGCCCACCCCCTCACTTCGCAGCTGATCAGCGCCGCTCTGCCCCACATAGAATGCAGATATTCAGAGAATAATTTAAAAAGTTACTCCAAAATAAGAGTAATATAAAACCAATACATTTTTAAAATAACAATAAAAAAACAGAATAATACATTCATATGCTTGTAATACTCATTTAGAATCATATGTTTGTTGTTATTCTTCTTTGTAATGGTCATTACATTCATGCTCTGAATACTTTTTGGAACTTTTGACCACAATCTTTAAAGGTTTTTGGAAGATGGGTACCAAAGGTATTTCTTCATGCTGAATACATAGCTGACAGTATGTTCCTAGGTATGAATTCCTGTGTAAGGCGTTACAGAGGCTGATTTGGTCACACTGATGGAAATCCCACATGTTCTTCTATATTGCGGGGGTTGCTTCTGGGTACATCAGTTTCCTCCCACAGTCCAAAAGCATGCAATTTGTGGGCTGAAATTTCTAAATGATACCATGTGTTTGACTGGCATCTTGTCTCGGCTGTTCTCCTGCATCGTGCCTTCTGCTAGCGGGACCATGCTTCAGATTCACTGCAACCGTCCGCTGCATACTGGACTTGAAGACGTATGGATTCTGTGATTGAAGCTCTCTCACCTAGGATAGTACACTGGATAGCAGCTCCGTGTGAGAAGTTAGGGCTTCTGTTTGCACGCTGGCTTCAAGCAGGTCCTCGAGGGGAAAAAAAAAATAATCATTTTGACATTGAGTAATTATCCCAAGAAAATGAATTCATACCGTACATGACAACAAATAAAGGTTTTAGCGCTCCATATGTTACAAATGTAGCCATTTAAATATGCTTATCAGATTTTTCATTTTTCACTACACATTTCAACTTAATGTGTCATTAGGCCACAGACTACATTAAACATTGAACACATTTGCAAATATATATATATATAAAAAAGCTTTGATGAGAGTGAATTAACAGCTTGGATAATATGATACATCAGAGCAGAGGCAGGCTCAGATATGAACTACAGTATCTCCTCTTGCACTTTTTCTTAATATATTTTCTTTATTTTTTTTTAAAATATAATGTTTACAGTTCCTCTTACACATTTGGTGGCTGTATGTAATTTCCTCGCTATTCAATGCCTTTAAGGTAATACCCCCTTAAGGACTTAACTACCTTAATTATGCTCAAGCCATCTCAGAAAAGCCGCAGTGAAGATAATATTGCAGTAATAAGCAAGACCGTCCCTCGGAGAGCTTAATGGAACCTTGAGGACATTAAGTGGGCTTAAGTACATTTACTCTATTTTGTGAAAAATGGATAAATGGATTACATAAACTTCTAACTAAATGTGAGCCATTCTTCATATTTTCACAAATAAAGATGTTCTGTGAAAGTTTAATCTCGGTATATAGAACAAGCATACACCAATTTGTCACCACAGAGCAATGGCTGTAAACACAGGCCCAGAGTCACAAAGGCTGACACTCATCACTCATAATGCCTCCGGCAGAATGCTTAACAATAGGAAGTTCTTAGAAAAATGTGACAGTCTATACATTTGTTTCAGTCAGTTATTATAGCTGTTTTGGCTCAAAAGTACATCTCATACCTAGAGGCAGATCCAATAGGAGGGCCGGGGTGACACGCCCCTGAAATCCCATTGGCCCCCTGGGTGCCAGAGAATGAACAGCACAGTTTTCCTAAACGTATTTGTGGAAGGCATAGTTCCCAGAACTGCATCAATCCTCACGAGTTGTGATGTTTTCATATGAACTGTTATGGTGGCTCCACAGATACCAATGGCTAGGTAGCTGGCTGGTGTGTAAACGCTCCCCAAAGAGACCAATCAAAGGCAAGCTCTCCAACAAGGGCTTTCTAAGGCCAGCCCAACTCATGAAGACCTGTCGCTTTTTGCTCCATAATATTGCCTATATGCACTTAGAGCTATAAAAATGCATCTGAGTTAATGATCTGAATTAATGATAACATTATGGGAAGTTGCAAGTTACGTAAAGATATAGCCATAATCATTTTGTAGTTTAATTTCGCATACATTATAGAAAGCAGTCGGTGACGGTCTTCATTTTGGTCCTCGGATGCCCCCCTCCTATTTCAGTGTTGCCCCTGCTTGCCTCCTGTTCTCCCCCATTTACCACAAATATTATCCATCTTTCCCCACGCGTGGGAAAACCGTACACTTCACAATGGCCTCACTGGGCTTATTTGATGAACACGTACAGCAAACCCTGTATAAATAGAAATGGCCTTTTTCTTTGCCATTCTAGGTCACGCCGTTTGCGTTGCGTAACCTGAGCTGTTAGCAGGAAGATTAAGAGCGAGGATGATCCGTGTAGCAAAACATCCCTGGGCAATACTGCACTTCAGCTGCATTCATGCCCCGTTAGCTGCGACGATGCAGGCTCAGATGTACTCACCCTACTGCTAAATCAGCCCTCATGCAGTCCGCATCAGTGCATTTTAACTGGTGAAGACGCTACTGACTGCAGTTTGCCCCAATTTGCTTTAGTTAATGTATAAATAAACGAACATTCAAATACAGTCGTCCCTCGCCATTTCGAGCTTCGACTTTCGCGGCTTCACTCTATCGCGGTTTTTTCAAATACATTTATTCATTAAAAAGTTGATAGACAGTGAAAATGATACAGCGCGCGCTCAGTTGTCTGAGTCAATTATACACCTCTGTATTACAATTAAAATTAAAATTACTGTACGTATGGACTGTAGGCCTATGTATTCGAGCACCCCCGCAAATCCTTCAACGCCAGGTGCAGCAGAATAATAAAGAAATAAAGAATTCTACTTCACGGAAATTCATTTAACGCGGTAGAGTCTGGAACGGATTAACCGCGATAAACGAGGGCCGACTGTAACTACTTTCCTGAGCTTCCTTAAGAGCTAAAAACATCTGCTTTGTTCAAAACATTGGTCCTGATATGTTTTATATGAGCATGTTAGCGTACGCATTCGCACAGCATATAAAATATCCCTTGAGTAATGCATACATTCTCCCGAGATTGCGACCTTAGCGTGCCTTAACGGGGTAGAGGGGGCTGTGTGCTTACGTGATCCACAGAGCTCAGCTCCTGGTGGGGCCTCCTTGGTCAGCAGGTCTGTGCGGGGTGACCACACAAACTACGATCCACAAAGACCCTCATGCAAGCTACCAGACACACCCAAGACACCGTGCCGGGAGCAGAGCCCAGCCAGTGACTGTTTGTCAGCAAGCTTCTACTTTGCCTGGCCAGTCACAAAATCTGGATAGGCTCAGTACAATATGGTTGAGTGTGGCTGTCCCGTGGGCTCCCTATCCACACAGTGAATTGTGAGGAGCTGCAATTTGGGCAGCAGGTATGAGTGGGAAGGACCCTGGATCAGTCCTTGCTAAGGATACTGCTTTGGGGACATCTGACCTGGCAGGGGAGACGCCTAGAGTCGGCCATGCAGAGTGCAGGCTCTGGTAGCAGGCCTCTTTATCGAGGGTGTAGTCTCTTCTGCCTCGGGTTCCCATGATGAAGGACCTTAGACATGTGTGGGGATACTCCCTAACTCCCAGTCTGAAAGAAGTGCAGCTTGAGTTTCTCCTGGTGGACAAAAGATTTCTCTATGTTGCAGAGAGGAGACTCTCTGTTGTGTGTGTATACATGGAACAGTGGTTCAAAATACCCAGCCATAGAAAAATGCATGAAGTGCTATAAAGGCTGCCTTCTTTGTGGTCTTACTGGGAAAATTCGATGCACACATGGGGATTTCTTGAGGGCCGTGATTGGGAGGAACAACCGTCTGAATCTAAATCTGAGTGTGGAACTGTTACTGGACTGTGCAAGGAATGTATTTTCCATAAAAATACCACATTAGAACAATAATCATAAGTGTAGCTGGCAGCACAGGACCCAAGGCCAAAAGACAATAGTTATTTGGGATGGGAGGAGTTTGGATTTGTCATGGAGAGATGAATTTTCCTAAAGAACTTTTGGCAAATCACTCAATGCCCCGGGAGGGAGAGGCCGGAACTTGCACAAGCTGTGCTCAGCAGGCATGGGGAGTGATGATGAGCACTGGGGATCTGTTTGAAGGAGGAAGGAACACTTTGACAAACTTCTTCATTTGGTGGTTATGCCCAGTCACCAGAAGGCAGTGCTGCAAACTTCGTTTGAAGTGTAAATTATTAAGTTACTATCCTGGGTCAGGGGCCACCATGTTATTGTTAGTATTTGAATGTATCAGGTTCACTAATTATCTGATAAATTCATGTTTAATTAATTTGTTTACATTTTAACAGCATTTGTAAATTATTACATGAATTTCTGTATTTCTCACAGCACTATAAACTCCAAGAATTAGTAACAAAGTATTCTTTATCTATATCTCAGTTATACATCACATACATGATGAACACATTATGATTAATTCAGGTCACAAGACTTTTACTAAGTAGGTCATGAAACCGTATTGTACATTTCATATTTCATTAACCATTATATTCTTTCAGACGTATTTACAATGATAAACCAGTGGGTGGCGAAAGAGAGCATATCTTGTGAAAAACATAATCTAGTTCACTGGTGAACAGACGGATTTATGAATCACTTAATAAATGCGCTGAATGAACTGATGGATGAATCATTCGTTGAAAGAAGTAAACTGGCAGTGTGCGGCTCTCTGAGTTCGGACTCTCTGCCGCTGATCAGAATGCGGCTCTCCGGGTTCGGACTCCCTGCCCCTGATCAGAATGCGGCTCTCCGGGTTCGGACTCCCTGCCGCTGATCAGAATGCGGCTCTCCGGGTTCGGACTCCCTGCCGCTGATCAGAATGCGGCTCTCCGGGTTCGGACTCCCTGCCCCTGATCAGAATGCGGCTCTCCGGGTTCGGACTCCCTGCCGCTGATCAGAATGCGGCTCTCCGGGTTCGGACTCCCTGCCGCTGATCAGAATGCGGCTCTCCGGGTTCGGACTGCCTGCCGCTGATCAGAATGCGGCTCTCCGGGTTCGGACTCCCTGCCGCTGATCAGAATGCGGCTCTCCGGGTTCGGACTCCCTGCCGCTGATCAGAATGCGGCTCTCCGGGTTCGGACTCTCTGCCGCTGATCAGAATGCGGCTCTCCGGGTTCGGACTCTCTGCCGCTGATCAGAATGCCAAATGCTGTGGCTGGTAGTGATATCACCCTTGAGCAAGGCCCTTAATCCCAGCTGCTGCAGGGACACTGGCTGACCCTGTTCTCTAAGCTTGTTTGTCACTTTGGACTGAACTGTCTGCTAAATGAATGTAAACGTAAGTAAATGAAATGAAATAATCAGTTCAATGACCCAGACCATTTAGTTCGATGAAATGGTTTGTTGAAAATGACACAGCTAAGGTGCAGGTCGAACCCGCTTTTAATTCAGTCCTTAGGCTCCCTCACTGTCGCCACACATTCCTTTGTGGTGTCATGTTCAGCCTTTGCAGTTTGTTTCAAATTGTTTTTTGTTACTTATTACAGCTTTTTTTCATTGTTCTACCAATATTTGGGGAAATTATCTGGGGTTTTGGTTGGGCTGTAAATGCATTACTTTACCAGAAAAATGTCACTGTTAGTGAGGAATTAAATGTTTACACTGTTTCTTTTAAACCGAAAACAATTTCCTCATATGCTAAGAACGTTTCTTAGCTGGGTTCCTCATGTCTTGCTAATCTTGGACATAAGAAGCTAATTGCTTGATTGCCTTTGGAAGCTTTCAGGACCTTTCCCAGGCTCCAGCGCCTGTGTCCTCAGTGCACTGCCGGCCTACCTGCTGCTTAGCAGAACCTCAAACAACAGCTGCAGGCAACTGCCAACATCCAGCATCTACGGAGAGGCATAAAGAGCCATTTGACAGTAGGAGACCACAGGACGCTCAGGAATGCCAGTGTATTTATACCGTCATTCAGCCAGGCTCAGTGCTCTCTTTATTTACCAAAATACTTAATCGATACAAAACAAGCCCTTTCTCCAGTTAACTATAAATTAGCATGCAATGAGTCTAAGTTTCTACATTTGTGCCACATCCTACGATTGTGGGTTTTTCTCCACAAATCGCCATTGCTGCTTGTTTCTTTATGTTTATTACTTCTTTAATAGAACTTCTTGAGTAACCATTTACAGTAAGCAATAGTTAATTGTATTTTCCAATAAACCCAGGTAACAAGAGTAACATTATTTAACAAAATTTGGCACAAAAACAACCGATTGTGCTGTGTCTCACAAAACACAGCAGTAATGATTAAGAAAACCAAAGCCAGCGTTCTGTGTCCAATCTTGCAGGTCTTCATTCTTTCAAAGAATCACATTATTTAAACAATATTAAACACATTATCTGAGAAGTTGCTTTATCTATCTATACACACACACACACACACACAGATGAACCAAAATATTATGAGCACCCCCATGTATAGTGAATAATGTTGACCATCTAGTAAACACGGTATGTGTTAAGGCCTGGAATAGATTCAACGGTAAGATGGCATTCAGTACTTGTAGTTGACATGTTGTATGCATAAGTAACGGGCAGGGAAAAAGATCTGTGTGACTTTGACAAGGGCCAAATCATTATGACCAGGTGACTGGGTCAGAGCATCAGCTGTGATGAGTACAGTATCTATTGAGGTCTGAGGAGGGAAAAGCTACAAACTGCCAATAGAGTGATGGACAGCCAGGACACATCAATGCAAGATGTGAACAAAGGCTGTCCTGCATGGTACGAATCGACAGCAGGGCTGTGGCAGATAATTGTGAAGATGACCACAGCAGTAGCTACTCACCACAGTTGACGGTGAGGACCTGAAAAGCTTTAGCTTGCCATATTGGCTGTTGGTTTGTACCACACTGGCATCCAGGCCAGGTGGTTTCCTGGCTGTGTGCCCTGTGCTGCCACGGATAGACTCCAGGAGTCCCCTATGATGCTCTATGAAGCACAGCCGTGGCCTACCAGGATTTAGGGTTGTGACCACTGATTTATATTAAAATGGTCTGCAGGGAGCTCATATGTAAGGATTATGTACTATTTAAACCGAAGAGACGTAATATTAAAACCACCTGCGTAATATTGTGTTGGTCCCCCTGGTGCCACCAAAACAGCTCTGACTCGTCGAGGCATGGACTCCGCAGGACCTCTGAAGGCACCAAGATGTCAGCAGCAGATCCTTTAAGTCCCGTAAGTTGCGAGGTGGGGTCTCCATGGATCGCACTTGTTTGTCCAGCACGTCCCACAGATGTTTGACTGGATTGAGATCTGGGGAATTTGGAGACCACAAGTCTTGTGTTCCTCAAACAATTTTTGCACTGCCATTGGGGAATACCATTGCCATTGAGGCGTGTACTTGGTCTGCAGCAATGTTTAGGTAGTTGGTTCGTGTCAAAGTAACTCCGACATGAATGCCAGGACACAAGGTCTCCCAGCAGAACATTGTCCAGAGCATCGCACTGCTTCCACTGGCTTGCCTCCTTCCCATAGTGCATCCTGGTGCCATCTCTTCTTGGGGTAAAAGACACTCACACACCCGGCCGTCTACATGGTATAACAGTAAATGTGACTCATCAGACCAGGCCACCTTTTTCCATTGTAGCATGGCCCAGTTCTGACTCTCATATACCCATTTCAGGCACTTTCTGCAGTGGACAGCATGAGCTCTTTGCATCACAGCTTGCTGCTTATGGGGCTGCATAGTCGCAGACCGGTCACTGTGTGTTCTGACACATTTCTATCATAGCCAGCGTTAACTTTTTCAGCAATTTGTGCTTCTGTAGCTCTCCTGTGGGAACAGACCAGATGGGCTGGCCTTCACTCCTCACGCACATCAGTCAGTCTTGGGAGCCCATGATCCTGTCACCGGTTCACCGGTTGGCTTTCCTTGGATCACTTTGGTAGGAACTGACACTGCATACCAGGAACACTCCACAAGACCTGCCGTTCTGGAAATGCTCTGACCCAGTCAGCCATCCATCACAGTTTGTCTCTTGTCAAAGTCACTCAGATCCTTATTCTTTCCCATTTTTCCTGCTTCCAACACATCAACTTTAAGAACTGACTGTTCACTTGCCTAATATATAATGGCACCCTTGACAGCTTCCCATTGTAAAGAGGTAATCAATATTATTCTCTTCACCTGTCAGTGGTTTTAATGTTATGGCTGATCAGAATGCACGTAAGGAAAGAACATGGAGGGTGTATTCTGACAAAATTTAATAAATGAATATCATTTAAATGATCATTTAAACAATCTTTCAAATAACAATTTGCCTCACTCCTCGAGGGCCAGTGTGTGTGGAGTTTGCATGTTCTCCCCCTGTCCTGGTGGGGTTTCCTCCAGGTACCCCAGTTTCTCTTCACAGTCCAAAATCATGCTCAGGTTAATTGGAGTCACCAATCTGCCCATATGTGTAAGTGCGCACCGTGATTGGTTGGCGCCCCACCCTGGGTTGTGCCCATAGCCTCCAGGATAGGCTTCGGACAGCGCCCCCCCCCCCCCCCAAATAGGATAAGTGGTTACAGAAGGTGGATGGATAGATAGATGAATGAATGTCACAGAACACCTTCCATACACAGTAAAGGTAGGGAAAAGTTATATGAAAAATAGGATTCAGTTTAGACATATATTAGTAATCAAGAGTTATCCAAAATATTTTACATTGGGATGCAAGTGCTTATTTATCATATTTATGAATAATTAGGTGAGATTGCTTTAATGCAGGAAAGCTATAAGGCAAGAGAATATTAAGCACAAATCCATTGTTTTCAATCATATAGACGCTGTAGGCAATAATTATTATCATGCCCGGTTTAAAATGTGTTTTATGGCTGAATAAATGAAACAACTGAAGCATAACATGCACACTCCTCGTTCTTGTTATGCCACAATCCTTACAGTGCAGTTGACTGTTATTGCTGAGCTGTAAACAGGATGTCCTTCTAAATGAACCTTAAAAAAGTTAGGAAGCCCTTCCTTCCTGTGACTTGGCTAGCTGATGGACGAGCAGCAACTCATCTGGAGAATGTCCATTTCCACCCTTGACTCTACATTCTCTTGAATTTTTTAACTAGGCAAGAAAGAACATGAGTCACCTGCTCCCAGACAAACAGCAATTTTAGTTATAGAAATTTCTATGTGTTACTATCAGTCAGGTGTGACATTTCCTCTACTGGTTCTATAACATTCCTTTCTCAGATATTTTAACTACAATACTTTTGCCAACTATCCATCCATCCATCCATCCATCCATCCATCCATCCATCTCCTTATCCCAGTCAGGGTTACAGGAGACTGTGTGCCGGGCTTCAGCCTACCATCAGGCACACACTGACACTCACCATCATACACGACGGGCAATTCAGAGATAGCAGGCAGCCCCACTGCATGTCCTCTGGCTGTGGGGGGGGGGGGGGGGGGGGGGAGACACTGAGGCACCCAGAGGGAACCTGTGTGACACAGAGGAACATGCAAATTCCACACACAGTGGGGAGGATGGGGCACAATTTTTGTATTTCAGAATGGGTAATAAAAGAATAAAACTTATATATTTTATAATAGAAACAATTAATCTGTTTGTTTTATATTTAATTTATCTCTTTATATAACTGACTTACATAGAGCATTCTTGTCTGTTTATTTTGACCCGTGTGTCTGAAGTAGTGATGTACTGTAGTATCCTTGTGCAAAATGCACTGTACATATAATGTCATTGAGCCGGGTGCTTTTGCCACAGAGAGAATGGATCCTTTTGAAAAGTTTAGAAGGAGATTTCGCAAGAACAAAAATAGAAAGCAGGAATGTAACAATGGACGTGCAGTAAGGGCGTAGTGGGAGGAATCGTATTAAACTAAGTGCAGAAAAGGTTTAGATTCCAGAAAAATTGCCATCTGTTTGTATAACACAAAGGTACAATGTTTCCCTTTGGTTACCCAGTACAATGTCAAGGTAACCAAGACCCTGAACAGAAAGGCAGTCTACCTCATATTACACAATCACAGAGGCATTTTAGATTCTGCATGCTTGGAATGTAGGTGTAAGCTCATGCAACATGGGGGTAAACATGTAGCCCCCACATGCAAAGGCGGAGTGCGGCCAGGAGCTGAACCCTCAGTCTATGAAGAAATGCTGCTCCCCCGGAGTTATGGTAATGCCCCCCACAGTGCTGAAACGAAGGCCATTAATTAATAGTGAAACCTACATTTTATCATAAAACAACCTGATTTATAATAGGTTTTACACTCAGTGGCCAATTGTTAGGTTCGCCTTGCTGGGACTGTGTAGGACACACTTTTTCCACCAGAACCGCACCAAGTGCAGATGAGTTATGTTCACAGATGTACTTTTACATGCTACTGTGGTACTGAGTTGTCGTCTTGGCACTTGTGGCCTTCCTGATAGCTTTAAGACAGAAGTGACTTGGGACTTGATGTGTGTTGCACATAGCACTGTTCTCTGTAAACTGTAAGCACTGTACTCTGTAAACTGTAAGCACTGTTCTCTGTAAACTGTAAGCACTGTTCTCTGTAAACTGTAAGCACTGTACTCTGTAAACTGTAAGCACTGTTCTCTGTAAACTGTAAGCACTGTACTCTGTGGCAGTCCAAGGTGGGTGCCTGTTTCTGAGATACTGGAAACACCACGTCTAGTACCAACAAGCACACTGTTCACAGTCACTTACATCGGGGGCCTCATTTATGAAATGTTCTTATGCTTGGATTTGATCTTCGATCATGTGCGTACGGTCAAATCCACGCCAAAGTTCAGATTTATAAAAACAATCCCGACTTGGCATACGCACTTCTCCTTGTGGCGACATTGGGGTACTGCAGGTAGTTAGAAATCTAAGAGTGCCAGCAAGTCATCTGCTGCTGCTTAATTGATTCTGAATAATAATAATAATAATAACAACAATAATTAGAGCTAATAACACTATCGGAGCTTTGTGGCCAGTTCGTCTCAATTTTACAGACAGTAACACCACGGTAAAGGCTCCCAAACTGCATCCCTGCGTGAATTTGCACCTCCGCCAACACCTTGACTTCAGCCTCCTTAACATTCTTCTTTTTGCAGCTCGCCATTTACAAGTGGATGATTTGGGCTCTGTTTCAAGCTCATTTACATGCTAATGATATTACTTAGGGCGTGTTTCCAAGGTGGAGCTCTAAAGCCATCCAGCTACGCACGATTTCACGATTCTTCGCGATTCATAGATTGCACATCTGGGAGAGTGTCATACACATGTTTTTTGTTTGTACGTTGATTTTTCTGAAGCGCACTTACACACTTTTGAGAAATAATCATAGACGAAATGCAGGATGGTTTCTACGTGTTTCTTGAATGCTAAGTGAACCTCCTGACCCTGTCTGTGTGCTGTATGTACACAGTTTCAGCTGCGAGATCCTCTGTTTGAAGAAGCAGGCTGTTTGTGTTAGCCAGCACGTGTAGCTAATAAAGTGGAGACTGAGATTATATAAACTACTTTATATTGGGGGGGAGGGGTAGTTAGGAAGAAATTATATTTTTCTCTAGTCATTTTGGAAAGCAGACAATTATAAATCATGGTAACTAGCTATATCATTGGCTATATATACACGTTATAAAGATGTTTCTACCTCCACATCGATCATGAAAGGAATGGTATATGCAATTTAAGAAGTTAATGCGAATTTTATGTATTTGTTTCCTTTTTTACAACCTTCACCTCAATCACAAATCTTGTCATTCTTGCGTGTAAAAATGTCCATTGTTATAATTCACAGCTTTGTTATCAATCTAAACTATATTTTGAAAGACAGACTTTTTTTTTTTTTTTTTAAATGTCACCACAGCAAAACTAAATCAAATTTTTGCCTTTTTAAGGGTTGCGGAAGTGACTTGAAGGCCGCTGGTTGTTATCCAACGTGAAGCCTTCCTCTGTCTGATTGATTGAGGCTGACGTGAGGACGTTCACAGCAGTGTGATGCCACCCTCAGCCTTCCGGCGTCTGGCCAATTAAATATGGCTGAATTCTGCATATCTGCCCATTGGCGGCGGCTGGCAAAGGGCACCCAATGCAAAAAACCGTCAACGGAACGCGATCCGAGCTACTGCTGCCTGCTCACTAGACAAGTGCTGCAAGAACTGAGATTGAGTAAACAGATGGGATTTCTGACGAGGCTTAAAGGAGACAAAGTGAGCAACGGCGATAGGCCCTGAGTGTACAGGCTTTATGGTGTAATGCCGTGTCTCAGTGGGGGGCATCTGAGTCCAGAAGGCCCTACATTCACATCACAACATGGTTGGGCCCTGGAGCAAGACGCTCGACCTGGACTGCCCCAGGATTCTGGCTGATCTGCTGTCTGAACCCACACTTTCCTCATTTGTAGTTGTATTTAGCAAGAAAAAGCATCTGCTAAATGAATGAAATGCAAATGAATGGGCAGCGGAGCATTCAAAGGTGCAGTGTCATGTTCTGTGTACCTTCTGCTCACCTTCCAGAGGTCTCAGTCACATACGCAAACTGGATTCTTCCTCCTAACGTGGAAAGTCCTGATGCTGACGACTCCTCTGCATCACTATGATACTGCTTGTTTATTGAAATACAATAATAGTATGAAGCAGCTATATGTGAACGATAGCATTAGTACAAGAAATATTGAAAAGTTCATAAACATCAGGATATGTGACAAAGCCCCTACAAGTGCTTCTTATACTGTACTAAATAAACTCCTATCATGCTTAATTTTACTGGTTTATGAAGAGTAATTGTGAAGCCAGTACTGCAGTATGCAAGTATATATCTCAGCGATCACCCAGTGAAAGGATGGTCATATTTCGTAGGTAGATAAGGCTAACAGGGTAACAGGCTGGCAGTAAATGTTAGTAAATGTTACCATTTTATTGATTCACTGTTGCCCACCTAGTTATGACCCATCATATTCTAGTAGCTTTCAAACCTGCCATGTATGGATTAAAATAAGAAATATCTATGGGAAAACGACACAGACACAACAGGTGATGCAACATTTTCTGAATACATATCTTTATAGGGACTCTCCATTCATTTCTACAGGCATAACCCTAATCCCAACAATGACAACCTTGATCCCTACCCAGCCCTAAGCTAAACCAAAGTAAACAAACAAACAGACAGACTTTTGGTATGTTTAGTTTTTGATTGCATTCGCGGAATTTTATAAAGTTGAGTTGTCTTTTGTGGGGACTGAAAAACTGTCCTCACGACATCAGAATAACAGGTTTTTAATCACATTGTGAGGACACTTGGTTCACACGATGCACTATATATGTGACCACACAAACACACACTAATGGATAACTGTAAACTGATATGGTAACCTTCCTTAAGGTAACCTAAGACAGTGTGACAGACTCTGACTGTAACACTCTGAGTATTGGTGTTGGTTAATGTTAGTCACCCGGGACTCGTGTGATGGGGTGAGGTGTTCTTTGAGACGCAGTAGTCCATTGACCTCACACCTCAAGGATTGTGGGTTGAATTTCATCACGGTTTTGTCTCTGTATGGACATTGAATGTGCTTACTGTAGATTTCTGTTTATCCAAACACAGGTAATTAAGCTGAAGTGAAATCTCTAACATGGCCTTACTATGTGTTTCCCCCCATGCAGTGCACCCGACCTTGTCCTCCTGCCTAACCCTCAAGCTGCAATGAGGAGGTGCACATGGGTAATAGGTAGGTCCAACCTGTAAGGTGAAACCATTACCAAGATCCTTTTTCCCCAGAGAAAGCCATAATAACTAACTACCGCTATTTAGCATCATATATATACTGTATATATATATATATATAATTTCTTTTTTTTGCTAAAGATAGCACAATCACCAGAAAGAGTATCTGTCAGAAAAAAGGTCCTTTTATCATACCATTCCTGTTTTATGTGTGCTATTTTAGTCTTTCTAGTGTTTGCACGATGCACAGTTTTATAGTGAAAGGAAATTGATCCATCCCAAGGGCCTACTGGATTACACAATAAAAAAGAAATGCAATGCAAACGATATTGCTATTCACAAAATCCAATAAAAAATGTGTTCACCAACACTCCAGTGCATGCTCAATAAACCTCCGTAAAACCATTACAGCCAGCAGCCTGAAAACTGCTATATGATAAATTGGATTCTAGAAAATGCTTCAACACAGTGCAAACATTTGAAATACTAGTAACTGTGGCAGAAAACCAGTAGAACACAAAAAATATACTATTTCTTGTCATTTCCTTGGAATCAATGATAGTTTAATAACATTATTCACTCATACCAGCAACTGTTACACTCTGCCACAGCCTGCTTCTTCTTAACAAATACTGTACATGGGCAGTTTTTTTATTATTATTTTTGTCACATGACATTTAGCAGTTTTCCTCAATGTGACCTAGTTGAGAAGACATGTTCAGCCAGACATTTATAGTCAGTAGAGGTATGTCGTTAAATTTACTATTAATTCTGGGTTGCACACTTCATTTATTGTTGATAATTGCGAGTATAAGCTTTCATTGTTAACGTACTAGAACAATACAACACGGTTACAGTGACTAAGTAGCAATACTCATGGATTCATTTTGCGCATCTTTAAAATTATCTATAGACTGAATGCAGAAATAAGCCCACTTCAGGAATAACAAATGAATAAGCAGCGGTTTATGTCAGAATGTCTTCTGGTTAATAAATCTCTGGGCTTTAGTTTCAGTGATGCATTCACCACTCCAGTGTTTGTACCAAGCAGCAGGGTGAAATGTGAAAGGCGTACAACATTTAATTATTAAAGGGGAAAAAATGAGGCAGTTCTCTCACCACGGCTTCTGATTGTGAAGTCAGGGAGGGGGCTCATTCCCATAGCACAGTTAGGTATGCAATACTCCCATGTGAGACAGTGTTCCTAACTTTGTTTTAAGATTTCAGAGTAAATATACATCCTCCTTGGATCTTCCGGCTCTTTGACTCCACCGTAAAAAAAGAAGAAGAGTCCTTCATTTGCTCTTGTTCTTGTCTCTGTGCTATTTTCAAATGAAATAGAAGTCTAGACTCCTCTCCGGTTTCACAATGTATTGACCTACATTTTTTGTTTCCGCGTGTGCCATCATACAGTTTCAGTTTATTGTCGGGAGAAGATACTGTAGAATAAGTCTTATCACTTCACAATATTCCGAACTCACTCCTGTTTAATGAATATCATAAAATATCAGTACTGTTCAGCATGTCACTCATATTTTGTTGGTTTCAGTCATTACTTATTTCAATGAGATCGTTGGTCTATGAGAACATTTTTCATAATAATAATGCAGAAATTAACTTAATAAATTAAGTCAATGAATTATAATTAACATTCAGATTAAAAACAAATGTCTCTTCTTCCAGACTGATGGCTTTTCCCGACATCCATGTGGATTTACCCAGAGGACTCTAGACAGTCCAAAGACATGCTGTTTAGGTGAATTAATGTCTCTAAAATGCTAATTGTCCCAGGCACTGGTTGACCCTGCTCTTTTGATCGTATGTTGCTTTGGATGAAACTTTTATTAATTTAAGAAAAAGTTAAGTGCTAGTTATTGATAAAAAGATAATCAGTGGTAACTACCCAGCTGTAAAATATTCATACATTTATAGATATTTATCCATTTACATTTTTATATGAATTAACAGTGTAACACACTGTTAAGGACATAATGCTAAACAGTCTATATGAGTAGAAACAGGCAGATCAAAATTTCTATGATTGAAGGTGGCATCTTCGTGGTAAGGGGGTATCTTTTAGTCACAGGGAGTCACAAAGAGCCTTGTTAAACTGAGAAATCAGATGGACTTTTGTGCAAGAATCAATGCCAGAGAGTTTTGCTAACTCAGCTTTTCATCCCTCACAAAGTTTCCAATTAACAGTGTTAATAACTTCAAAAGGCACATCTGTAGCCTGGTCTCATTAAGTGGTGCATTTTCCTGGGATGCAAACACAGTATGTTGAGGTAAACATAACAGATGATTTAACGAAGTAGCTGTTGAACCAATTCTTGTGGGAAGAACATATATCAAATTAATTATGTTGTAGCTGAGTAAGCTGTTTCTGCGACTTATAGAACAGCTGCACTATTCATTTGCACTTACTGTATTTTCTTTCTATCCAACAGTTAGGAACTAAATTGTAAAAGAAATTAAACTGCAGTATTTTAATATTTTTATATTCTTAATCTAATGCTACCATATTTTATTAGAAAATAAATTCCTTAATTCTTTAATCTTATAAAGTGCATTGTGTTGCCTTCTGCCATCTCAAAATTCCAATTGTCAGTCATTATTATTCCTTTTTTCCAAAATTATTTGCAAAGTCCAACAAGATTCTTGGTGGAGTGTTTTAAAGTGTCTTTCTCCAAGGTGCAACAAGCTGTTCTGGGCCAAGTGCTGTTTTATGGCAAGTTCTGAAACAGAGACTTGTCTCATAACTGATTTAGGAGATTACAATTTTAACTGGATTATCCATGGTATGCTGAGAGCTAAATACCATTTATTTATTTGGTATGTTCTTTTGGGCCAATGACTTTGGAAATAAATAATAACAAGAATAACAATAACAATAATAATAATAACAACAACAACAACAATAATAATAATAATAATACTAATAATAATACTAATAATAATAATAGGGAATTCAGATTTCATATGTGAAGAGATTTTGCAGTGTGCCATTTTTTTTTGTGGCACAGATATGAAAAGGAATGGAGAGAAAAAAAATCCGACCTGGAAATTCTCCCTCAGATTATTGCTGTGCTTTTTATTGCCACCTCAGGAAGATATTATGAGAGCTTAATATATCTCTATGGTTAATTTGCAAGATACCATGCATCCAGGCCCTGAGGGGACACTATTTTTCCCTACTCTGTTCCCATAGAGAGAGAGACCATGTCAAGCATGAATATTTTAAGAAGGCGGCTGCAATTTTTCTTGCTCCCATTCTTTCAGTTAGAAATCTTTGTTGATGGATGGGAAAAGCTCACTCCACTCCCATAGAATTAAAAACAATCAGAAATAAATAGCAATGAACGACATGCAAGATTTAGGCATTTTCTTTTGTGAAATAAAGTGTTATTAACCTAAAAACATATTTGCAGCAAGTAAGTTGTATAGAAGGCTGTCTCTACACGAATGGAGGGATGTGGATATGCAGTTTGACCTTGAGATGTTATTTTTAGTAACTTTAAATTTTATGCTCACAGCTGTAGAGATGAATGACCCAATAGCTACATAAATGAAAATCCAATCTTCAATGTACATTTTGGTATAAACATGGGGAATGGAATCCATTGTGTGTAGAGGTATCCTGCCATTTGGGTGCATCTCTTTGAGTTTCCCTCTAATGTGCCGTCTGCTAAAATAAATCATGACTCATGATATCAAGTGAGCCAATCCACATCCAGCATCACTCGTCTCCTCTTGAATTGATGGAATTGGAAAGTTTACAGGTGAAAATCCCCAGCTTGAGGTCACATTGCCCTTTTACAGGATCGGAATCGCCCGGTTCTTGAATGGATGCATGGGTTACTATAGCGCTCCTTGCAGGGTCTTGCATATTGCGATTTGTGGTGTTACTGATGAGTGCAATTGACAGGCCTGTGCTAATGGCTGGAATAAGGAACTTAAATCTCCCGGAATGCAGCCACCTGTGTTATATGCAATGCAGGAATTAACATCATAAATATGATATTTTTCTAGATACTATGAAGCTCCATCCATCCATTCATGCATCTTTTAACTGCTTATCCTGTTCAGGGTTACGAGGCGAGGTACCTATTATGTGAAACAAATGTATAATCAATTGTAATGTGCTTCTTTTTTCCAGCTTTGATCCTTAAAATCTTGCTTATTCATTCTGGCCATGCAAATGTATCCATGTGTTCCCTCCTTTTTAAATCATTTTCATTAATAGATGCGGTTAAAGTCAATAAGGAATGAGTCTTTTGCAGGAATCGGCTGATTCCTCATAGTTCACTGTTATGATGCAGGTAGGAATTTCTTCAAGAACCACTAGGTGGCAGTATTAACATGTAATCCACACAACCATCTCCCCTTACCCCTGCCGCCCCCCCCACCCCATTCTGTACACAACAAAGTAATTGCCCGAGGCATAGTTCAAAAGCAGTGGTGCCAACTGATGCAAACCTGGCCCAGCCAGTCAATCGTTATTCATCACAACGTTGCGGGGAAGGCCTGAGAGAAGCCAGAGCACATACATGTCAGCAGGCACTGACTTACCAGCAGTGTGTCCAACACGTTTAACGCCTGCTGCTGCTTGTGCTTAGAAAACTTTATCCAAGCTCTCTAAAGAACTATACTGTACATACACACACACACATATACAGCATATATATATATATATACACACATATATACATATTATAGCCACTTTGATGGATCATGATCAGAAGGTGGAATTCTTTGTGCACCATGTCAAAATTATACGTTTTATGTTTCAAATGACAAATATATTAATTCATTCTGGAAAAATGCCACAAATAATTTGATAGGTCGCATTTATGGGAGTTTGATATTTTGAGCAAGAAGATTTCATTTCATTTTTGCATCCTCTCTGCCCAAACTCACCCCTCCATCTCCAGCGGCTGTTTACCCAGTGACAGTTACAGTGATCTGGAACTAACACTCAGTAGAAGAGGGTGGTGGTGTGCAGCTCGGCAGGCTAAGATGCTGTGCAGCTCGGCAGGCTAAGATGCTGTGCAGCTCGGCGGGTTAAGATGCTGTGCAGCTCCATGGGCTACGATGCTGGGCAGCTCATCAGGCTAAGATGCTGTGCAGCTCATCAGGCTAAGATGCTGTGCAGCTCAACAGGCTACAATGCTGTGCAGCTCCATGGGCTACGATGCTGGGCAGCTCATCAGGCTAAGATGCTGTGCAGCTCCATGGGCTACGATACTGTGCAGCTCCATGGGCTACGATGCTGGGCAGCTCATCAGGCTAAGATGCTGTGCAGCTCATCAGGCTAAGATGCTGTGCAACTCAACAGGCTACGATGCTGTGCAGCTCCATGGGCTACGATGCTGGGCAGCTCATCAGGCTAAGATGCTGTGCAGCTCCATGGGCTACGATACTGTGCAGCTCCATGGGCTACGATGCTGGGCAGCTCATCAGGCTAAGATGCTGTGCAGCTCATCAGGCTAAGATGCTGTGCAGCTCAACAGGCTACGATGCTGTGCAGCTCCATGGGCTACGATGCTGGGTAGCTCATCAGGCTAAGATGCTGTGCAGCTCATCAGGCTAAGATGCTGTGCAGCTCAACAGGCTACGATGCTGTGCAGCTCCATGGGCTACGATGCTGGGCAGCTCAACAGGCTAAGATGCTATACAGTTTGATAGACTAAGATGCTGTGCAGCTTGGCGAGGGAAGATGTTGTGCAGCTCTGCGGGCTAAGATGCTGTGCAGCTCGGCGGGTTAAGATGCTGTGCAGCTCCGCGGGCTAAGATGCTGTGCAGCTCGGCGGGTTAAGATGCTGTGCAGCTCGGCGGGTTAAGATGCTGTGCAGCTCGGCGGGCTAAGATGCTGTGCAGCTCGGCAGGCATTGAGCAAGATCCTCAACCTCAATCACTCCAGGGACTGGCTGACCCTGCTCACCCAATTGTACATCACTGTGGATAAAAGTATCTGCTGAATATGTAAAATCAGTGAGGTGAGTCCTTGGCTGGGGCACATTCACACTCTTACAGTTGCTCCAGATAAACACGAAGAGAAGCAGCCTGAATGGTTAATTTACATGTAGGTTTCCTAAATACACACATTCTTTGCATGTTTCACAGGCTCTTCTCCTCTTTCGAATTCCGTAATTTTAATAGCTCAGCGTCCCCTGAAATTCCACGCCCTTTGGGCAGTCCATCGTTTTCCTCTGAGTAACCACACCAAGCTTACAGAGTAGGTGATTGCACATGATCACCTATTCTAATCTGTTCTTTCACTTTGTTTTAAAGTTAATGAAATTGTCCATTCATCCATACAAGTGGTTATCCAGCACAAGATTACGGAGGGAGGGACCTGGAGCTTATCCCAGGCAGGGGGGCAGGGAAAGCTACCTGTACAGGATGTCGTTGCATCACAGAAGATATACTGTTTACTTGATTTTATTTACTAATGAAGTGCCTTTTAAAACTATATATTTTTTTTTTAACAAATTATAACCTTTGATTATATCCCTGGCTAATACCAACACAAACAAGTTCACACATTTTCCGCACATATTCATTAGGCACAGCATATGAAAATGATCCCTCCTTTGCTCATACGTTCATAAAGTAAGACACTCGTGGCTGCAGAGGCATGGAAGAAGAATTAATATGGTGTTCGGGACTTTGCAGTGCAGTTCTGCACCAATAAATTATTGCTGCGTGAAAAATTGAAAGTGTCATGCAGAGGCTGGCACTGGTCTAAAAAATATCACATTGCAAAACATTAATCAAGATGTTGGTTCCTTAATGTGATTGCAGGTTAGTGACAGTACAAAGAAGTAATGTGCAAAGAGATAGCATAGAGCAGGGCTTTTTGATCAAAGGTCCGCATCAGATTTTTGTTCAAAATCAGAGGTCCAGAACAATTTCTATAACAAAACAGCATTTCATGAACTTTAATGAATTAAGAATAACCTTCAGTAGGCTATAGGCCGGAATGGTGGCTCTGAGGCTGGGGATCTGTGCCAGCCATTGGAAGGTTGCTGGTTTGAATCCCATGAATGCCCAGAGTGATTCTACTCTGTTGGGCCCTTGAGCAAGGCCCTTAACCTGCAGTTGCTTTGTCCTGGGTATGAAGTTAATCTACATCCAGCCCTGCAAACAGGTCCTCCAACTTATAGGGAAACCTTGAGGGTTGGTGGCAGGATTGGCACTCCAGCCACTGGAAACAAACACTCACTCTGGTCCATTTTGGCCTGGTGTGGTGCTGAGGTATCACCTGACATGGCTGCACCCAGGTTCTCATCCCTGAGGTGGTTTGTCATGTGGTGGGTCAGCAACGTGCTGTAATCAGCACATGCTCCTTACTGCTCTCTCTCTCTCCAATATTGGGAACTCGCTGCTTGTTTTGACGGAGCAGACTTTGAGCTCCCTTGGCACAGCGTCTCACATCCCCTCTCTCACTTGCGGGCCTGAATGTGTGTGTATTAGGCATATTTTCCTTGTATTTTGTGGGTTTCTTCTTTATGCACAACCAATAAGGAACCACTTCACCCACCTGAATGATGCAAGCCATCATGCACCACTATGCTCACTACACGGTAGCTAAGGGGCAGGAGAGCATATACCAACCAGTTAGAGGAGATGATTAGGAGACCAGATTTCATAAGGACACAGTGGCAGTTTAACCAGGACATCAAGGCACCACCCCTACTATTTTTAAAGATGCCCAGTTTTATATCTCCTCCAAAGGACAACACCATTGTTACAGCATAGTGCCCCCATCACTGCACTGGGGTCCACACTGACCACAGGGTAGGCTTCCCCATCACTGCATTGAGGTCCACACTGACCACAGGATGGGCTAACCTATTGACTACACCAAGACCACTTCCAGCAGCAACCCAACTTTCCTAACTGGTCTCCTGTCCAAGCACTGGGCAGGCCCAAACTGGCTTAGCTTCAGATTGATTACCTAGTCTGAACAGCAGGTGGTACAGCTACTGGGCTGTGAGTGTGGTCTGCGAGTGTGGTCTGCATTTGCCCGGCAGCCTCTGTGGGATGTTCCCTTGCTTTATATCCTAGAGTGCCTGCGATAGGTCTTACCCGACCACCTCCTGCCACTCTACTGGAAAAGTGACTGGAAGGATGGATAATTTACTCATTCCTACTGCTGAAAGTGGAGCACCACAAATTAAACAGCCTGGTCTGTTCATGCGTGGTTCTGGGGTGGGGGCATAGTGCCCCCATGGCAGCATGCATGGCCCCCCACATGCAGTTGCCATTCAGGGGTGGGGCAGCATGTGGTTCAGCAGGCTATGCACCTGTGACCGGGAGGTTGCCAGTTTCAAGTCCAGCTTCAGCAGAACAGTCACATGCCTGTGGACCTTTACACAGGACTCCTGCCCCCCAGCTCCATGCTGCTGCAGCTGGCTGCCCTTCACTGCCAAGCTTGCTCTGACCTACATATGTGTCCGTGTTTCATGAAGTAGGCAAGTGTCTTTATTATTTACATTTATATATGAGGGCTAAAGTTTTGTGCGCTGGGAACAGGCGAAACACAAACATAAGCACGTTCTCATGGCAGTCTCTTGACGTGGGTGCGCAGGGCGGTCGAGTCACTCCAGGAGGTGAAAAGCGATGTTATCGACAGAAAAAATGTAATCATGCTCGTGGAAGCAAGACAGTCTAAGCAGGAAATATGGGTGTTACATATTCGTAAAAACTGTCAAATGTAACTGCAAAACATTGCATAAACAAACAACTTATTTGGTTTTCGAAACTTTTGCTTCTTAATGCTGGCAATGTAGCGTGATTAATATTTGGAGGACAGTGCGGTCAAATACACTTGGTTCCCCTAACAGAACAACTGACCCCATCTGCCCCCCAGTGGAAGTGGTCTAACCCCTCCTGTTTGTTTAGCTAGTCAGGTTTTTCCATAAAATGTTCTACAGTAATTATCCTGCTTAGAAAAAAAAAAAGTCTTATATTCCTAATTTTACCTTAATACTGTGCAAACGATCAATTTTAAGAACTTTCTTTCATGCACTGCCGATTTAATACAATGGTTTTACTCTAAAAAGAGTAAATAAGACTTGTAGAAACATACCAGTGATCCTGAAATTTAAACTGTATTATCTATTGCTACACATTCATAACTGAATTCAAATTTGATCTTGTTCAGTGGCATTTGGGGGATCAGGTAGTGTAGAGAAAGCAGTTTGAAAGGTTGTGGGTTCATACTGCAGACCAGGAATTACCGAATAATTATATACTGCCACAGCAGGGCACAGCTTGCTGTCCGTATTCCCCACTTTGATATTTCAGCACGCTCTGTAGATCTTTCACATTTTGACTTGAATAGAAAAACATGATGTGACTGGTCAAGGACAAAGTGTTATTTTTATGTTGTGGTAACCATTTTATAAAAATCTGACTGCAATGAAATAAGTAATAAAAAAAACTAAAAATGCCCAAACTCTTCTATTTTGTTTGGTTACTTGTGGTTAAGGTTAGGGCTGGTTAGGGATTAAGGTCGGTATTGTCGGGATTCAGGTTATGCCCATTGAATGATGAATGACTAAGATTGAATGGATGGTCCCCACAAAGATATGATTACATGTCTGCGTGTGTGTGTGCGTGTAGCACTGTTGCCTCGCACCTCCAGGATCTCCTTTGCATCTTCTCTCCATGCCATCTGTACCACTTCCAAATGTAAATAATTCTGTATAGCAACCAAAAGAGCAACAGCAATTAAAAAGACAAAAAAACAAACCGTTTTTTGGCCTCGCCTGATATCTTTTCCGCTCTGCCTTTGATTAATTTCCTGATCAGCGCAGAACAAAACAGCACGTGTCGTGCAGTGGGTTACATCGTGTTTCCATTACTGTGGATTTCAGAGGCGGACAGCAGTTAAATCAGATTGCATGGGGCACATTGTCCTCGAGCCACTGAGACGGTTTCTGCTGGGTGCCTCATGGTGGGTGCCTCCTTTCACTGCAGGAACATCCATCCTTCAGTATACTCGAAGGCTGAGCGAATCCGCTGAACTCTCAGTGTGAGGTAATCATTTACCTGTCATGAAATTTTTGCATCGCTTTTATTTGTCGCCGATGGAATGTGATGAAGCATTCACTGCGGCACAGCTGTTCTCTTGAAGGTGCCTGTGTGTCCGCCCTGTTCCGAGCGTTTGAGTGACGCTCGAAGAAACACGGCGATGCAGAAAGAGTAGCATGCGATAGCAAGTGTTGTCACAATATGGCAAAGTGAATACATTATTAATGCAGTAAAGCTATTGTGAATATTTCAATGGTCCCGGAAAGGCAAGTAAAATACTCGCAGGAAAAATGAAATACAAGGTGCTCAGTCTCCCTCAGTCTACCTTTCACCTAGATAATCTGTCATTTGTATAAAGAGGATCTTTAAAGGATTTTTGTCATTGTACAAGTGGATTACACAAGTACAAGAAGATTTAAAAGCTGCCACCATAATGACATTAATAGCATAAGTTACATGCATGCATGAAAGCTCGCGCGCACACACACACACACACACACACATAAAACAATCAACCTAGTTTTAAACAAATACTATTCAAACATAAGACAGATGGATATATATCTGCAGGAATTCATTGAGAATGACTTTACTAAATAAGCTCTGTACAGTATATATTGAATGGATGTGAAGTAACTATACAAACATATGATGTATACTGACAAGAAAGTGCACTGCACTGTCATTTTGAGAAACTCAAGGTTCTGAAATAATAGTGCAGAAGGGTCAGTCAGTCACAGGAGGATTTGGGGATAAAGGGGTGGGGGAGGGGTGAGATAATGATGGCAGGTGGGGCTCAACCAGGCAACTACTTTGGGGTAGAAGCTGATTCTGAGTCCGGCTGAGTAGGTATGTATGGTCCTTCATCTTTAGCCATCATAGATCATATGCAGGATGGGTGGTCTGAGGTGATCTTGAGGGCCCTGCAGAGACAGCAGTTACTGTAAATGCTCTCGATGTCCGGCAGCTCTAGGCCGGCATTGTGTTCAGCTGTCTTGACTACATCTAGAAGTGCTTTTCAGTCAGTGGCGAAACACCTGCAGCACCAGGCCGTGATGCAGTATGTCAGGATGTTCTCGATGTCGCATCTTTAGAAGGTAACCAAAAGCTGTTATGGCAGACTCCTTGTGAAATAAAGGCACGGTTATGTCTTACTGACTAGAGAGGAGGAGCTCACAGATCATGAGAAGTCCTTCACAATGTGTAAGGAGCAGCTCACAGATCATGAGAGGTCCTTCACAATGTGTAAGGAAGAGCTCACAGATCATGAGAGGTCCTTCACAATGTGTAAGGAGGAGCTCACAGATCATGAGAGGTCCTTCACAATGTTTAAGGAGGAGCTCACAGATCATGAGAGGTCCTTCACAATGTGTAAGGAGGAGCTCACAGATCATGAGAAGTCCTTCACAATGTGTAAGGAGGAGCTCACAGATCACGAGAAGTCCTTCACAATGTGTAAGGAAGAGCTCACAGATCACGAGAGGTCCTTCACAATGTGTAAGGAGGAGCTCACAGATCATGAGAGGTCCTTCACAATGTGTAAGGAGGAGCTCACAGATCATGAGAGGTCCTTCACAATGTGTAAGGAGGAGCTCACAGATCATGAGAGGTCCTTCACAATGTGTCAGGAGGAGCTCACAGATCATGAGAGGTCCTTCACAATGTGTACTTCGAGAAACCTGAAGCTGGGTTTCAGTCTGTGTGGATCAGGAGATGCGGCCAGCACCTGGATTTCCAAAAGTCTGTTATTAGTTCTTTGGTCTTCATGGTGCTGAGAGTTAAAGTTATTTAAACACCATGCAGCCAGCTTTGGCACTTCTTCTCTGCATGGTGTCTCGTCGTTCTTAGAGATCAGGCCTATTGCAGTTGTGTCATCTGCAGATGATGGTGTCCGAGACACCATGGCAGGGTTAATGTCATGGCTGAGGGGTGCACAGAGCCAGGGGTTCAGCACGCAGCCCTGCACAGCTCCTGGGTTGAGTGTTAAGGTGGTAGTGAAGCTGGTGCCCAGTTTCACATCTTCTAATCAGAAAATCCAGTACCCAATTGCAGAGTGGTGCATTTAGGCCTAAACCATGGAGTTTGGATCCCAGTTATTCAGGAATTATTGTGTTGAATGCTGAGCTGAAATCAACAAACAGCAGTCCCGCATAAATGTCATGGTGGTCTTTGCATGTACAAAAATGTGGAGAACAGATGAAATAGTGTTTTCAATGGTGCTGATGCCCCTGAAGGCATGGTAGTGTCTGTTCAGGGTCAGTGGGATGTTGGACATGATGTGGGCCAGCACCAGTCTCTCAAAGCACTTCATGACTGGTGCCACCTGGCAGAAGTCATTGGGAATACGTGCTGCTGAGAACTTTGGCATTGGGATGATTTGTGGCTTTCAGGCAGGTGGGGGCTATAGCCAGGGACAGTGAAAGGATGAAGATTGTGGGAGCACCTCCGTTAGCGAGTTGGCACATTCCTTTAGAATCCGTCCTGGCACGCCATCCAGTCCAGGGGCTTTGCCCACACTGATCTTTTGCAGGGCTCGCTTGATATAATGGGTGCACAGTGCCAGCACTTCATCTTCCACGGATGGTGTGGCCTTAGCGACTGGCTCTGTGTTCGCCTTGTCAAAGAGCACGTAGAAGCTCAGCAGGCATGTGCTGGCAGAGATGAAGCTAGTGTTGTCACTTCTGTAGACTGTGATCGACTTTGGTACCTTGCCATATGTAAATTTAAGATTGTCAAACGGTTATCGTGCTTAATCATCATAAATCACATAAAAAGAGCGATTAATCGCATATTCAGTCGCATTATAACTTGAAAGTAGTGCATGACTCCGAGGAGGGGTGGGCCAACTAATTCAGGACCCCAGCTGAGGCCAACATGAACCGCGTAATGGACACTACTGTGACTGCTACTGCTTGGTCATTGTAATACAGATGCATCCGTAATGAAGAATGACAACTCACTGATTGCCGACAGTCTACAACGTGACCTTTATGGACCAGCTAGCGCCAAGCAGCAGCATAGTCACGCAGGTGACAGCCCTAATATTTAGCCAAAATGACTTGTTCAGATGAAATACAGCCACATCAATGAAAAGAAATCACTTCAAAAATAAAAATATATAATGGCTAGTATTTTTTAGCCTATCACTATCTACGCAAGTTTCTCTTATGAGTGGGGTGCCCTAAAGGGCGGGGCCCTATGTCTCAGAACAGACTCAGAGCAAACTCAGAGCAGGCCTAAGTACCAGCAGAATAACATCCTAAAGGGTGGTGCCCTGTGTCTCAGAACAGACTCAGAGCAAACTCAGAGCAGGCCTAATTACCAGCAGAATAACATCCTAAAGCGTGGGGCCCTGTGTCTCAGAACAGACTCAGAGCAAACTCAGAGCAGGCCTAAGTACCAGCAGAATAACATCCTAAAGGGCGGGGGCCTGTGTCTCAGAACAGACTCAGAGCAAACTCAGAGCAGGCCTAAGTACCAGCAGAATAGCATCCTAAAGGGCGGGGCCCTGTGTCGCACCATAAAGACGACTCTGGCAGGACTAACCATCTCACACTGAGACAAACTTCAAGCAGGCCTAAGTACCGACAGAATAACAAGACACAGGTGTAACTTAGATTGAATGAAGTAACTCAAGTTAATAAAGGAATTAACAAATAACACAGAAATGAATAATACGATGGGGCCCCCAGTAACAATGATTATGATTATCCATGGTGGGGGGGGGGGCGGGGTACGCCTCTGTGTCTGATCAGAAGGTTTCCGGTTCAAGCCCAGCCTCAGCACATCTGTGGGTCCATGAGCATGGCCCTTAATCCCCATTTCCCACTGCACCAGGCAGCTGGCCTTTGTATGTATGTCAGTAGGTTATGAAGTGGTAGCCTGAAACCTACAGGTTTGCGAGGTGGAATCTAAACTCTTACCAAGTGGTACAGAGTTCCTCTGGGTTTCTCCACAGCCCAAACACATGCAGACAGGCTACCTGGCTTCCCTAAATCACCCATCTAAATTGAAAAAGGACATGAATTTCATATTGTTAAAGGTGTTACAGACAGGCAAGTGTATAGAACAATAAGGACCGCAGGAAGGAATGGGGTTTTTATTTGGGTTTGGGAGTGAAGATACTATCGGGAAGGGTTTATTTACCCTACATTTCTGCTTCAGCGAAAGGGAAATATACAGGAAAACAAGACCGATGTCAGGTGTTTGGACGTGGGCTCAGGTTCCTTGCCAGAAAGTGTACTGAGGCCAAGCAGATAACAGAACCCGGTTCCATTAGACAGGTGAAGGACATGACTGGAGTTCGCCCCACCCTTGTATAATTATTACCCAGTGTAACTATTAGCCCCCCTGCTGAAATTAATGATAATTATTATTCCCTGTAAAAATAAACAAACAAACAAATAACTAATGAAAAGCAAATTGGTGTAAAAATAACATCTCTGCAGTCGTCTGTCTGGGATTTTTTCACAGTTGCTCTGGGCGTATTATATCCGATGTGAATTTTTCTTATGCATAGTGTGGAAGTCAGATCTTCCGCAGTAAAACGAAACGTTAGCATGGATTGATCCGTGACCATTTTAAATAGAAACTGCTGTGTCAGTGAAAAAGAAAGAAACTCAGTGGCATAAACCCTCATAAACTTACTTGGAGAAGGGCTGTGAAGATATGAAGGAACTGAAGAACAAGACGACACAAAGTTTAAGACCATATAATAATAATAATAATAATAATAATAGTAATATCCATTCTTTTCAATTGTAATTTTATAAAAGCCTTATTTCTATTAATATTGTGCTCATAACCTCCTGTTTTATGTGTTAAACATATACATATAAACCAATAATGCCAAGGATTGTGTAGGGTTTACCATAGCAGATAATGTCCATCAATCCATCCATTAGCTTCCGCTTGTCCGGGGTTCAGGTAGCAGGGGTAGCAGCTTCAGGAGAGATACCCAGACCTCCCTCTCCCCAGCTACCTTTACCAGCTCCTCGGGGAGGACGACGAGGCGTTCCCAGGCCAGCCGAGAGATATAATCCCTCCAGCGAGTCCTGGGCCTGCCCCGGGGCCTCCTCCCTGTAAGACATGCACGGAAAACCTCTCCGGGTAGCCGCCCAGGAGGCATCTGCACCAGGTGTCCAGACCACCTCAACTGGCTCCTTTCGACGTGGAGAAGTAGCGGTCCTCCACTTGAGGCAATACCTCCTCCCTGACCTGAAGAGGGCAATCCACCCGTTTCTGACTGAGAACCATGGTCTCGGACTTGGAGGTGCTAATCCTCATCCCCGCCACTTCGCACTCGGCTGCGAACCCCCCCAGAGCACGCTGGAGATCCCCAGCAGATGAAGCCAACAGGACGACATCTTGTTGCACAGCTGCAGATAATATCATACGTGTAAAAATTCCTGAAGAAAATTGCAGTGCTGGCATTTTTGTTATCTTTAATCTACTCTGGATACCTGCTGTGTTTTGATCAGTGTTTTATTTTACCATGTTCAAGCTTCGGTCTCTTTTGGTTTTTCAGAGAAAGTACATGTGCTCTAACCTGGTTCTCACAACTGAATTTAATTCTTAATTTAGGAGCATACAGATATTGATAGTACAGTACCACCAGCCATCATGGAGTATGGTACTCCTGAGTTTACTGCTCTGTACATATGCATTTATGTCTCAGAGCATAAAATATTTGCCATTCTCAAGTGGAATCCATTGAAGAGATGCAATTTGGAATTTGAGATGGGTATTGCTTCTGGCAGATGCAAATTCGTAAGAGGACAACTGTTTGCACAATTTTCTGATTTTTAAACATGAAAGTAAATTTTAATTGTGTGCAAACAAGTAGAGTGGCGGCAAGGAGATATTAGTAAACAAACTGATTGGCACCATGTGAATAACAAATGCATTTAAGGAAACTGCAGATGTCCTTAGAAGGCATCATAATAAATGAAATTTAGATTTTCCAAGTTATATCTGTATAATTGTTTGTCAGCAGGCTGGCTCATTATTCTCAGGTCATTCTTATTTGTCAAGCAAAAAACGAACACAGTCCCTCAATGAAATGGATAAAAGCTCCTATATTTTATGAGCCATGTTGCCTTTATGTAGCTATCAGCATAAAAGCTTCTTATACGGCTGCCCTTCCCAGACACGGGGCCGTTTATAATGGTCTTTTATAGGCAAAGCAAAACACAAACAAGATGAGAGCAAGAGTGTGTGTGAAAGGGAAGCTGTTCTGTGAATCCTGAGGCATGGCGTTGAATTTACTTTGGGGCCATCTCTGTCCGTCAAGCCAGGGACCCGTGACCCATTGAGAAGGGCCACCTCCAAGCCACGGCCTGGAGAGCAGGGGGCCCAGGCTGACAGCGGCGGCCACGCTGTGGGGGGGGGCACGAGTTAACAAGCAACATCAAAGTGCCAGCCAGAGGGCACTGCCCGGTTAACCGGACTCAGGTGCGGATATGACATTGTGCATTTTGTACCCCGAGATAATAAGCCATTATGTAATTTTATTTATAGGATGCAGTTCAGCAGTTTAATGTGCTTGCTGCAGAACTGTGTTACGTGGTATTATTTATTCTCTTGAAGATGATGGTTTAAGAGCTGCATGGACAGCAGGCATCGGTGGATTCCTCTGTAGCTCAATACCTAATTATTTTCTTCATCAAGTTATTTGTGCATCTGGAAGCTTACATTGTGATTCTCTGATCTAAACCAACAGCAAGATACATATTAAATATCAAGAAATAGAACAAATTATCCAAAACAACCGATGCTGACAATTATTTTATTTATTTCGACGAACATTGCGACATGGTGTTAGTCAGAAATTTCATTCATTTTGTGAGTGTGTATCTGTGTGTGTGTCTGTGTGTGTGTGTGTGTGTGTGTGTGTGTGCCTGTATGTGGTCCAGGTGTACGTTACCTTGTGGGGACCCTCATGGGAAAAATATTTTATAAAAATCTGACTGCAATAAAAAAACTAAAAATGCAAAATCTCTTGTATTTTGTTTGGTTACTAATGGTTATGGTTAGGGCTGGGTATGGGTTAAGGTTGTCATAGTGAGCGTTAGCATTTTTCCTATAGAAATGAATGAGCGGTCCCCATAAAGATATGATTACATGACTGTGTGTATGCGTGTGTGTGTGTGTGCATACTGATGAGCTAAAACATTGTGCCCACCATGTGAATCGAATCATGTTGACTATCAGGGTCTGGGATATACTGGTGGGTAAGCTAACATTCAGTACTTGTAACTGACATGTTGAATGCAGAAGACACAGGCAGGGATAAAGATCTGAGTGACTCTGACAAGGGCCAAATCATTATGACCCGATGACTGGGTCACAGCATCGCCGTAACAGCAAGGTCTGTGCAGTGCTGACGGTCAGCCGTGGTCGGAGCTGGAAAAAACCACGAACTGCCAACAGGGTCTTGAGCGGCCAGAACTCATCGATGCGGGATGTAAGCGAAGGCTGTCATGTCTAATGCAAACCAATGAAAGGGCTACTGCAGCTCAAATGGCAGATAATGTAGAGTAATATGTCAACACACACAGTGCATGGAGCCCGACTCCACATGGGGCTACGCAACCACGCATCTAACTTGTCGGTCCAATGCATCCCACAGACGCTCGACACGTACTCAGCCGTCCACATGATGCAACAGAAAACGGGAGCCATTGGAGCAGGCAACCCTGTTACATTTCTCCTAGGCCCAGTTCTGATGTCTGCATGCCCATTGTAGGCACGTTTGACCGTGGTATATGGTATTTGTGAGTAACTATACTTTTACATGCATATTCTGAAAATCTATGATGTCGGTGGTACTTTTATTAGTAGGACCAATAAAATACCCTGAAGTGCGACGGCTGGTATTATTAAAGTGGGGGTTCAGATAGACCCTCCCTCAGATTCAGGTGGGGGGGGGGCTCCATGTGAAGCCAGGTCACAGCTGTCAAGACGTTGTTTTGACATGTGAAAATCTCGACAGAAGCAAAACGTATATTTAAGACCACGAGGGACAGCAGAGAAATTAAGATGAATAGAGATGCTGTGACAATGAGGAAACAGCCAACTCAATGACAATGTACTTAGAAGTCACAACTGAAAAATATCAAACCCTTAAATACATCATTTTCATTACCCTCTAGGCTACATGTAATTCACATAATTCTGAAAATATTGTAAAAAAAAAAGGGCAAATCTGTGCATATGTAAAACATCACATGCATTTAAAGTGGAAAGAAATCATTAACTGTTTATGCAGCTTGATTAAAACAGGGGAAGCAGTTCAGCTTCCATACTAAATGGAATCTAAGAATCCATTTGCTATTGCACTGAGTCCAATAAATTTCAGCGTTAATGTACAATTCTGGTATTATCCAGAGTTCAGCTGGGTTTTTTGCAAATTGTCAATTAGCTCATAATCATTGAAATCCGGATGGAAGCAGAACTTCATATCAGTGTAAGCTAATAATAAAGTCTAACAAAGATGTCGTCTGACAACCTAATAACAGACAACTGCAGACGGAACTTGGAATAATCATGTTTAAGTGATTGATTTTAGTAATCAAGTATGCCA